>NC_064855.1:110629598-110737098 GCF_024139225.1 Suncus etruscus
TTCAATCTCTGCTGTAGTGTCCTAAGAAAAAGGACAGTGTCTACCTCTTTCTAAGATTTTGGGGCCACACCTGGTACTACTCAGGAATGATCCCTGATACTACTTGGGGGACTATATGTGATGCTAAGACTTGAATTCAGGTCAGCTGCCTGAGAGGCAAGTGCCCTTTTTTGAAAAATTTTTTATGCAATTGGATTTTAATGAAAGTCAAAGGAAGAGTTTTCATGAACAAACGTATAGAGACTAATGTTGGGAAGCTGAGTTAAACCAAGTTGGAAGAATGTGAATCAAATATACTGTTAACATATATATTAGCAGAGATATTTATTACTAACTCCAATAAAATTTTTATTTTTATTTTTTAATATATTTATTTAGCACCATGATTACAAACATGTTTGTAGTTGGGTTTCAGTCATAAAAAGAACAAAACCTTCCTACCAAAAATGTCTCCCAACTCCATCCTCCCCCATCCCCTGTATTAGAAACAGGCATTCTACTTCTCTCACTCAATACCATTGTCATGATAGTTGTTAGTGTAGTTATTTCTCTAACTGCACTCACCACTCTTTGTGGTAAGCTTCATATCATGGGCTGGTCCTTCTTGTCATCAAGTCATCACCTCTATTGTCTCTGGGTATTATTATTATAATAATGCCCTTATTTTTCTTAAGTCCCACAGATGAATGAGACTATTCTGTGTTTATCTGTCTCCCTCTGACTTATTTCACTCAGCACAATAGTTTCCATGTCCATCCATGCATAGGAAAATTTTATGACTTCATCTCTCCTGACAGGCTGTATAGTATTTCATTGTGTATATGTACCAGTTTCTTTAGCCATTCATCTGTTGAAGGGCATCTTGGTTGTTACCAGATTCTGGCTGTTATTAATAGTGCTGCAATGAATGCAGGTGTGCAGAAGGCATTTTTGTATTGTTTTTGTGTTCCTAGGGTCTATCCCTAGGAGTGGTAGAGCTGGATCATAGTTCAATGTCCAGTTTTTTGAGGAATCTCCATATTGTTTTCTATAAAGGTCGAACTAGACGGCATCCCCACCAGCAGTGAATGAGAGTTCCTTTCTCCCCACATCCCTGCCAGTACTTATTGTTCTTATTCTTTGTAATGTGTGCCAGGCAAGTGCCTTAACCCCTATCCTAGCTCTCAGGCCTTCTACCTGCATTTTGTGTGTTTGAAGCCTAGTACACATTCAACTTTACCAACTCCCCACTAGGTAGCAGAAATAACACCCAATCCCAGAGACCTACCTCCCTAGGCCATTCCCACGCCCCCACTACTCCAAGCATGCTAAAGAATTCCCCCTTTTCCCCCAAGCTTCCACCCCTTTCTCCCTGTTACATGTTCTGAGGCTGGGCACTGTGGTGATAATGCGTTTTCACTTGGTATAAATGAAATACTACACAGCTTTTTCCAACAGTCTTCCTTTGCAAACGGGACTCACTTGTGTTGGAGAGCCTACTGTTACACTGATTCATTCACTGTTCATTCTCCTTCTGAGAACCATTGGTGAGGCAAACACCTGGGCTCTCCCAGTGTGGAGGGCTATCAGGCACACAGCCTTAAACACAGTATAGGTGATGGGTTGGTCACAGGGTGTGTTGCTTGTGCCAATGCTGTTCAGCTGTTTTGCAAAGTTATGCTCTTCAATTAACATTAAACACACATGCACTCTTGGCTCACACACACACACACCAGGGACTGGAAGTTAGGGTATATGCCTTATCATCTGTCTGACCTGGTTCAGGGTTCCTGCGTAGTCACATAGTTCCCCAAACATCACTGAGTGTGTGCCGGCAGAGGTCCTAGCACAGCAGGGAGTTTGAGTAGCACAGTAGTCTTAAGTTCTTGCACTTAACTGCCAGCTAGTTTAGCTGAGAGATCACCAGGTGGGGCCCCCTAGAGGTCCTGAACCCTTCCCCTCTCTGATAAAGAAATTTCAATTTTATATATATTTTATATAGCTAGTTATATAATTTATATATAGGGTATATGTTCAATCATTTAAAGTTTAACCATTCTAGGGGCTAGAGTACAGGAGGTAATGCAGTTGCCTTGCATGAGACCGAACCAGGTTCTATTCCCAAGCATTCCACAAAGCTCTCAGCACCACCAGGAGTGATTCCTGAGTGCAGAGCTAGGAATAACCCCTAAGCATTGCAAAGTGTGGTCCCCAAACCAAACAAACAAGGGTTAGACATTCCAATGACATTGAGGGACAGGACACTGGTGTTGAGGGCAGTCTGCTGATAACTCAGGAGAGCACCTTCCCAGTGGCTGGATCTGGATACTGTGTATAGTTAAGCATTCCCGTGAATCTCTTGTCCATTCTGCTCTTTGAACTTTGCTTTTCTTACTAACTTTAGGAGTTTCCTTATTCTGTGTGGTACCAGTGTTCAAACTTCATCACTCCCCTTTAGGCTTAAGGAGTTTCTACCATCAGAGTTTGGGGGAGAGATGGGAAGAAAGGAGGATTCTGTCTTTCTAACTAGTTTCTGGTGAGGTTATGGAGCAGTGTTCATGGGTGTTTGAAATAGAGTAGCAATACATTTTTCTTGTTAGCATTAGGACAAAGTTATCTTTCAAAAACCAAATGCCCCAATGATCTAATACATGTTTTAGCCTGGGTTTTGGCTTCAACGCTGTTTCCAAGGACTGTGTGACAGACAGACAGACAGACAGGCCTCTCTCTGGAACCAAGGGATCTTGCAGACTCTGTTCCACAGAAGCCAGGAGAGTGGTGGAGAAGGAAAGATCATTTTTGATCTCAGGAAAAACTCACTGGCTTTCCACAACCAGGGGAGCAATTAGAAATGATTAGAAATGCCTCACAGAACAGAAAGGTCTCAGTATGAGAGACAAAACTTTTTATTTCACCTGAATCAATTGAATTGTGTTTAATAAAAAAAAAGTCTATGGTGCTCTTCAAACAGAAATAAAATAGAAAGGTGTTTATTGAACGGCCTTTAACCATACGCATTTCAAATATCCCCACAGTCTGAACAAACCTCATAATTACCACTGCTGTCATTTTCCACTCCTAAAATACTAACCATCACTTCTCTGCATTAAACACGAACCCTATTACTATGTAGTGCAGTCATCCAGCTCCTGCAGTGTGTGTTTACACGCAAGCACATACGTGTGCACACACACTTTTTAAGGCCTGATTCCGTAAAACCTCCATTTCTCTCCGCCGAAGAGTCCAAATCCACCAAAAGAGGGCAAACGGTCTATGCAATTTGAGGATGATCTATGCCTTCTTCTGAGAGATCTTGCGAAAGTTTCCTTATAACTGGGTCAGTCAGAACTTGAGTAGCTTCAACTCAACATACTCAAGTCACCATTACTGAGAAAAACTCGAGAACCAGAGCACAAATCCTGTGGTGCTGGCCACAGCAAGGAGCTTGGGTTTGTGGTCTCACCCGTCAAAATGGCTCTTAGAGCAGCAAGAACCTCATTGGGGGGCTCCTGAAGGTAGACATGATGGGATTGTTCTTGTCTAGTGCCAAAGATGGAGCTCAGGGCCTCACACGTGCAGGGCCTATTGATCGATTGCAAAGCTCCCTCCCTGTGTCTCCTCTCCTCACACACTACGTTGGTGGCTTTTGGTAGAGGTGGGTATGAGGAAGTCGCAGATCCTCCTAGTTACATTTAAAAAAGTGGTGAGACAAATGGCAACGTCACACAATCTTCAAGTAAAAGAATCCCTGATATAACTGGACAGTAACATGCAATTTGGGGGAGGGGTACAATAAAATATTATTTTAAAAAAAATCAGCAAAGACTTTTGCTTTATACCCTACAAAAGGAACTTTGGCTCTCAAGCCTCATAAGGCACAAAACGTGGTAGACAGCTTGGATTGGTGTCCTGCACCTCTGATTCGGATAAAGGAAAAAAAAAAAAAAATATATATATATATACATATATATATGTATATATATGTATATATATATGAGTTAAATAAAAATAAATCATTTTGTGAATAGTGTCAAATTAGTGGACAAGGTTGGAGGAAAAATAATATCCCAATAAACTATGATCTCATCCATGTAGGTGCATTGGTCGGTAGACTAAAAACAGAAAAACAAAAAATAAACAAAAAACCACAGCTGACACAGTGCAAAAATGATTGGAGAAATGCCTTTGGAGTAGAGCTGGCATCCTGGAAAGATTACAGAGCAGTCTCGAAAATAGTTAAGGCCGAGGGGTGTCCGTTGGAAGCATTCATAAGCATGTGGCCATTGTGCATGATATCCGGGTAATTCTTTCGGAAATAGACCTGCAAAATAAATAAATAAATAGATAAATAAATAAATAAATAAATAAATAAATAAACCTCCAAACACCAGGTGTGCAAAAAAGGGGCATGTTTACAAGTTTGAGAGGTCTCTTCCCCTTGGGAGCCATAGTTGAGTATATAGCAGGGAGGGCATTTGCCTAGCATGTGACATATCAGTGCTTTTTAACCCCCAGCACTCCAAATCTGCCAGCAGTGATCCCTGAGCATACTCAGAAGTAAACCTGAATTATATGGGAACTAAATTTCCAGTTTTTTGAGAAATCTCTATCATGACAATGGTAGTAAGTGAGAAATAGAATGCCTGTCTTGAATGCAGGCAGGGGAAGTGGGAAGGAGGGAGATGGGGGGGGGGCACTGGTGGTGGGAAGGTTGCACTGGTGAAGGGAGGGTGTTCTTTATTATAACTGAAACCCAACTGCAAACATGTTTGTAACCATGGTGCTTAAATATATTATTAAAAAATAAAGAAGCCTGAGAACTACCAGGTGTGGACCCCCCAAATAAAGTTCTCCATGCCAAAGCAATATGCTTCGATGTTGGCTTCTGGATAGGAAGCAAATCCTACCACGGGGCAAGGCACAATTTAAAACAAAACCAGAGATAGAAAATGGGGGGATGGGGTTTATTTCTTCTCTGCAGGCAGGTACCCCCTTAGGCCCTTGTAGCCGGGCAAGGCTTCATGTCCGGCAACCTGCAGGTCCCTTATTATTATTTTTTTTATCCTCCTGATCCTTGCTATGTTTTTTATCACTGTCTGAAATTGATAAGCAAAATCCTTTATTTTTTTAATTTTTTTATTTTACAGGCTCCAAACCTGGAGTGAAATTAGAAACAGGGTAACAAAGGCTCGGGGAGAGGCAGTGTCTGCATGAGGGTTTCTCATTTTCACACCTAAAATGAGCACAATGGGTCGTGGATGTTAATATCAGGTTGTAATCCCCATATTTTATCAACTCTGATTGACAGCCATTGAAAGGCGAGCATCTCGGCCTGAAACTGGCCCGCGTTTAATTTGTGCGGGTGCCGCCGATCCGAGGCCCATAGAAATGCGATCGGCGGATAGCAGGCCACAATGCTACAGGAGAGCAAAGGCCTCACAATAACTCTACCAAGCAACTTCTCTCAAATGCAAGATCAGACGAAATAATGGGCCGGTTCTTTGCCCGGCCTTTGAGTGCCTGTATTCTGCCAATTTCGAGCTGAACTAGCAAGAGATACAGGGCCTCTGATAAATGTATAATCAGAACATAAAGGAAATGAAATGCTGTCAAGTCTCTCTGTTCCCCAATCACCCGTTTTTAGGAGCTCTATCGTATCTCGGTTCCTTGACAGATGCGTCTAACAAAATGAAAATAATGTTGAGACTTTGAGCTCTTATCTCAAAATGTGTTTGGGGGAGAAAGGACTTCAAATGGAATATTTTTTTTTTCTTTCCACCCAAGAAGAATGTGAAAAGTTCTGTCGGCATCTTTAGAGCTGAAAATGCTCCATCTGTCTGGGGTTGTCACGCGTCACATGCAGGACCCTCTGGGATGACTTGGGATCTGCTTTATGCCACCAGGGCCCCCTGATACAGTTGTGGGTGCTGTCAACATCAAAGCGAGCTCAGGACGGGATGGACTTCGCCTGTGAGACAGTCAAGCAGACTTTCTTTCCCTCTCATGGCCACCGTTTTTTGGCCCTCCAGAAAAGCATCAGTCTCGGGAAAATGATACCTGGTTAAATGTGGCTTAAGAAGGAAGAATTCTCAGGGGCTGGAGCAATAGCACAGCAGTAGGGCGTTTGCCTTGCACATGGCCCGGTTCAAATTCCAGCATCCCATATGGTCCCCCGAGCCTGCTAGGAGAGACTTCTGAGCAGAGCCAGGAATAACTCCTGAGTGCTGCTGGGTATGACCCAAAAACAAAAAACAGAAAACAAAAAACAAAAAGAAGGAAGAATTCTCCATCGATGTTGTCAGCCCAATGATAAAGCTGGAAAGGCTATTTCCACTTCATACAAGTGCTTAGAAACAAGGCGCTTCATTGGTCCATGGCTGGACTGCAGACTTAGCTTGTAAAAGACCCAGGCTTGATCCCCAGCACCTCATGGCTCCCCACATACAGAGCTGAGAGAGCTCCTGAGCACTGCTAGGTGTGGGCCCCAGACTAAATTCACACACTGATCTTTGAGGATTCCTTTCCTATCAGCACTTTCCCCCACTGTTTTGTTACTGTATTTTGTGTAGTTTAATATTTATATACTGGGGCTATTTTTTGTTTGTTTGTTTGTTTTTTGGGCCACACCCGGCGGTGCTCAGGGGTTACTCCTGGCTGTCTGCTCAGAAATAGCTCCTGGCAGGCACAGGGGACCATGTGGGACACCGGGATTCGAACCAACCACCTTTGGTCCTGGATCGGCTGCTTGCAAGACAAATGCCGCAGTGCTATCTCTCCGGGCCCGGGGTGGTGGAGTGGTGTATTTTTTTTTTGATGAAAGCAAAAGCAGTCTAAAGGGCAAATGAAAATGCAAGCATTTCCTACCCCTCAAAAGAAACATGTTCCTGACCCCATAACCTCCTCGATGAAAAATATTTTTTAATTGAATTACCATTGAGATTCAGTTACAAGGGTGTTCACGATTGAGTTTCAGCATACAATGTCCAACACCTTTCACCAGTGTACATTTCCTGCCACCAATATCCCTAGACTCCCCGCTCTGCCCCCCACCCCAAACCCCAGTCTGCCTCTATGGCAAACATTTTCTCTCTCCCATCTATCTTTTTCTTTTTAGGCACTGTGGTTTGCATATACTGCTACTAAAGGGGTATCATACATATCACTTTCCCTTCTTTCAGCTCCCAGTTCTTATCCAGAGTGATCGGTTCCATCTCTCCGCTCTTTGAGTCAAGCTTCCTATGAAGGACTGGCCCTCTTGTCTCTCTTCTCTATTGTTTCTGGGTATTATTACCATACAATCTTTTTCCTTTTTTAATGTCCCGTCTAATTTGTGATAAACAACTTTTATTTTTAGTTTTTGGTTTGGGGAAAACATCTGGTATTACTCAAGAACTATTTAAGCTCTGCTTAGGGATCATTCCTGGAGGTACTTGGGGGACACCCGGGAGAGGCAGGCCCACACCCACTTTCTTCTGAGACTCACTGTGATCTGGGGGTGAGGGGAACCACTGGCCTGGCTGTCCGCCTCATCTGAGAAATGAGACAGGGACTTACCTCATAGGCGCTAATTAATGGCTACACTCTGTAGGCAGCAACATGCTGAGCTAAGTGTGGGGTGTCATCGGGAAGGCTGGAGAAGCGGCCCCTCTGTCCACAGAAAGCAGGAGCAACCACCCGGGGCCCACAACGTTGAAAACAAAACATTGGGGCGGGGTAGAGGAGGGAAGGGATAGCCTTTGTGATGCTTTTGATATTTTTTTCTTCTCCTTTTCTTTTCTTTTCTTTTCTTTTTTTCTTTTTTTTCTTTTCATTTCATTTCTTTTCTTCTCCCCTTCCCTTCTCCCTTCTTCTCCCCATCCCTCCCCTCCCCTCTCCTCTCTTTTCCCTTCTCCCCTTCTTTTTGGGTCAAATCCAGTGATGTTCAGGGCTTACTCCTGATTGCACTCAGGAATCACCCCTGGTGGTGCTCAGGGAGCCTATGGGATGCCGGCGGTCAAACTCAGCTTAGTCTTGTGCATGGCATGTGCCCTATCCTCTGCACTGTCACTTAGGTTTTTTGCTCTTTTTCTACAGAACCCCAGAGTCATAGCTGTGATGACGTGAAATCAGTGAGGATGGGAACCCATGTTGCAGAGCAGGGTTTAGGTAAAGAGAAAATTCTGGAGCTGGGTGACCTGGCAGAGTGACTCTGTTTGTCTAAGAATGACAAGGATACTGTCTGTGGCAGAGATGGAGCAAAGAGCCTAGGGATCCAGGTTTTGGAAAGTGCTGTGTAAGAGCAGGTGGCCTTTCCTCTAACAAAAGCTCCAAGTCTTAGCAGAACTACAACTCTCAGGGGTCAACAAAGTTGACACAGGGAGTCAGATCTTTCCATTTACTTAATTTAAAGGGGTCACACCCAGAAAAATTCAAGACCCCATGCAGTGCTGGGATGGAACATGCAGACCCAGAACCCCCTTGATCTGTTTTGGAATCAGATCTTGACACAACATAATCACAACCACAGGCATGGAAGATGGTCACTGATTGCCCTCAGGCTGTGTTCAATGGCCAAGGTCATGGCTACAGGTGAGTCCTGGCCCAGGAAACATCAGGGGCCTCAGTCTCCTTACCCCAGATCAGGGGCAAGGACTTAGGAAAGCATAGCAATGTGACAGCCTGCTGTGCTTTTGAGGTCACAGAATAAGTGGGTGGTGCCTCTTCTTTCCCTTCTCAGAAGTCACCCTAGGCCACCAGAATCTTGGGATCAAATAAGACCAATCTTGGATGAAGTCCATAGTCCTTGGAAATCCCAAAAAGCAAAAACATCCCAAGGGGTTGCCATGTGCAACTAGACCCCAGGAGGAGACTGTGTTCAGAATGGGGGTTTCAGCAATGGTGGTGAGTACTGGTCAAACACATTGGGGAGGGGTTTGTGAGGTGCCCTTTGAGCAAACACACGGTGCCACATTCTTTCTTTGAAGACACAGATACTCAAGTACACAACAGCTGCCCATGTGGGGACTAAATGAAATGGTCTCTGTGGTCTCAACCTCAGTTTCTCTCTTTCCTAAGGAAAAATTCACTGACTCCAAAAAGGGGGGCAATAGGAATAAAAACTAAAGTAATTTAGGATCTGTGCAAGATCAAAAGGAAAGGGGAAGCAACACGATGAACATAGGAGAGAGACGAAGAAATATCCACTGAGCAGATGGAGATTATTTCAAGATGTGATGTGATGCATTCACTGCTGTATTGACTCTGAACACTGTCCAGGGAGCAGTCTCCAGCACTGGGTACAAGCACCCCTCCCAAGTTCTAGTTTATTATTTTTTAAAATTTTGATTTTGGGAGTCACACCTAGCAAAGCTCAGAGTTCATTCCTAGCTCTGTACTCAGGAATTAGTAACTACTCCTCGCAGTGGTTGGGGGAACCAAATGGGATGTTAGAGACTGAACCTGGGTCTGTCTTGTGCAAGGTAAGTGTTCTGCCTGCTGTACTTTCATTCTGGCTCCAAGGTCCCATTTTAAAGGGGAAAAGTTAAGAAAATATGATAGGAATGTTGCACTGGTGATGGGGGGGGGTGTTCTTTACATGACAGAAACCCAACCACAATCATGTTTGTAATCAAGGTGTTTAAATAAAATATTATTTAAAAAAAAAAGAAAGAAAAAAAACGAAACTAAAACAAACCTTAGGATAAAGCTAGAACAGTACTTGGAGAAAAAATATCCAGCCTTGAATTGCTTCCAGTTTATAAGCATGAAGAAAGGAAAACATGCAATTAAGATAGATACTGACCAGGAACTCAGCAAAGAAGAGAGGGACACAACAGCTGAAAGGATCACCTGTTAAACAGAGAGAGTCATGGTCTAGGAAGTAAAACTAAACCCAAGTGTCCATGCTTAGGGATAGTGATAGAGAATTCTAACATGGTGTTATGCAAGACATTGAGTGGGCAGGATTCAGAGAGATCACTTAGACAAGGCAGCAGCTCCTGGCTCTGAGGTGGTCTGAGCAACAGTGTCCATGAGAAGAACAAAGCAGCTGCACCGTGTGTTGCCAGCACAGAGACACTGTGGACTCAGGGAACATACAAGCAGCCCGGGTGCAAGAGGGGCTATTGTGCAGAGAGAGGAATAAGAGTGACTAGGTTAAAGTTTTTATGGGGTAGCAGAGGGTGAGCTGGATCATACCCTGAGGTGCTCAGGGGCTCTTCCTGGCTCTGTGCTCAGGACTGATGCCTGGTGGAGTTTTGGGGACCATATGCTGGCCTAGAGATTTAAATCAGGGTCACCGCATACAAGGTCAGCACCTAATTTTCTCTGCCTTGAAGAGTGTTTCTTTGCTTTAGAAGAGTGTCACTTTTATTTTTATTTTTATTTTTAATGCATTTTGGGGGGTTACACCAGGTGGTGCTCAGGGATTACGCCTAGCTCTGTGCTCAGAAATCACTCCTGTCCAGCTCGAAGACCATATGGGATGCTGGGATTTGAACCACCATCTGACCTGGATCAACTGCATGCAAGGCAAATGCCCTACCGCAGTGCTATCTCTCTGGCCCCAAGAGTGTCACCTTTTATTGGGCTGAAAAAGAACTGCCCAGGGGTCTAAAAGCTAGTACAGAGGATAAGAAAGGCACTTGCTAAAGGATCACTAAAACTGGCACGGCTTTGGTTGATCCCAGCACCACCTATGGCAGGGGTCTCAAACGCGCGGCGTTCCGTCCAACATTTTGTGGCCCTGCCCTAGAGGAATCTTTTTTTGTTTTGTTTTGTTTTAGTTGTTTGGGTCACACCCCTCAATGTTCAAGGTTTACTACTGACTTTGCACTCAAGGATCATCCTGACTTTGCCTCCTGCGGCCTCCAGGTAAATTGAGTTTGAGACCCCTGACCTATGGAGTCCCAAGCACCCAACCAAGAATATCTGAAAATTACTGTGGGTGCCCTCAACTCTACCTCCCCAACTGAAAAGAATGGCCTCTTCTTAAAATTATGGAGAATTTACAAGTCTCTTGTTAAAAACAGCTGATCATTAAAAATAAATCTAACTTACCAGAAGTTTCAGAAGCAAGCCAATGTAAACCATGAATATTAGAAGGGCTGGTTGGACAGGAACCAGGGGCCTTTACCACTCTAAACTGAGTACTTTTGCTCTTAAAATGAAGGGTAATGAAGTGGAATGCCCTGCTGAAAGAAGCGATTAATCACTGATTCCTCCTGCCACCAGCTAGTCAGACACTAGTCACAGAAAGAAGTGGGGTCACTTTCCTTGTTAAAGTGTCTACTGGGCCCTTAAAGTAAAATAAGAGCACTGAACAAATTCCCATAACCTAGCTTCTACCAAAAATCCTGTGATCTCTCTTGTGACTCAACACCTTGATCACACAGATCGATAGCAGGCTTTTTTTTTTTTCCCAGCAGTGACTGAAGTGTAGGTGGGTACCCTTGCTTTGGTGTGGAACTTGTCTGAGATCTAAGAACAAAGGAGATTCCTGGCTGCCTGGGGCCTAGACCTAGAAGGATTCCCACTGATGAACTGGATCTAAGAAGGGGAACTGGGACAGGGAGACATGCTGAGTAGACGAAAGGCCACAATCTCAGTTTTACTTTTGGAAAAAGTCCCAAGAGCCTGTAGTACAGGAGCAAGCATCCTTCCTTGGCCATAAGGAAGGATTTTTTTTTTTTTTGCCTTGCAAGTGGCCAATCCAGGATGGATCTTAGTTTGATCCCCAGTGTCCCATACGGTCCCAGGAGTCAGGAGCGATTTCTGAACGCATAGCCAGGAATAACTAACTCCTAAGGGTCACTGGGTGTGACCCCAAAAGCAAAAAGTGGAGGAGGTGGGGTACAGCTCTCAGGAGTTTTGCTGGATCTCACCTTTCCTCTAAGTTCTCAGCCTCTCATTATTTGCGGGGAGGAATACACCCAGAGATGCCCAGGAGTGACTCTTGGCTCTGCACTCAGGAATAACTTCTAGCGATGTTCAGGGGACCATATGGGATGCAGGGGATAGAACCCGGTCAGAGGCATGCATGACAAATGCCCTGATGAATGCCCAGGCCCTGATTCCCGTCTCTTAAACAGGCACAGCTCAAAGATCCTCTCCAGGTGCATAGAGCATGGTTGTCAATCAAACATACCCTCTGCCTCCCAACCCCTCAACAGCTAAACCACCAACCAACCAGCTTCTCTGCTCTTCCCCATTCTCACAGGCTTATACTGTGATGATGGGTTAGCATGTCTAAAGTGCAGGCTTGTACCCTGCCTGGTACTGGAAGGGCACAGAGCAGAGTCGGGAAGATGGAAACATGGCTCAGAGCACTGGCCTATGAACACAGCAAGGGGGTGCTCATCACTTTTTTGGGAGGAATGGGTTGACACAGTCAGGCCAGTCTTCCATATACAATGACTGTAGGATACAAGAATACAGCTTCTATATCTGCACTTATGCTGAGATACATTGATTAATGTGTAAGTCATTTCCACTTACACTGAAAAGCTGGGATATGCAGCAAAGAATGAATGAGGAAATACCCACAGTACTAAGCATGTCCAGTGTTTGTTTGTTCTGGCCATAAACTGCAGTGCTCAGGCTTACTTCTGGCTCTGTGCTCAGGGATCACTACTGGCAGGACTCAGAAGATCATCTGGTGTGTTTGGGATCAAACGTGGGTTAAGATGCAAGGCAAGTTCCTTAACCCCTGTTCTTTCTCTGGCTCTTTTATTATTTTGTACATAATTAGGAAACAGGACCCACAAAACATGTCACAAACTTGCCCAATAATGTTTCCATCACTGTGTTCTCTCTCTCTCTCTCTCTCTCTCTCTCTCTCTCTCTCTCTCTCTCTCTCTCTCTCTCTCTCTCTTTCCTTCCTTCCCTCCTTCCCTCTCTCCCTCCCCCCCCTCTCTCCTTCCCTCCCTCCCTCCCTCCCTCCCTCCCTCCCTCCCTCCCCCCCCTCTCTCAATTTTTAATTTCAACACTGAGTTACCAAACTGTTGTTTGAGTTACCAAACAGTTGTTTCAGGCATTACATGTTCCAACACCAATCCCACCACCAATACCAATTCTACCACCAGTATGACCTCCCTTCACCAGTTGCCCCAAATTTTCCACTCACCATCCCGGCCTGCCTCCACACAGGCACAAACAAATTGACTTGATATTGCTCATGCAACACAAAGGCAAATGGATTTATCAAAACTTAGATCAATAAGGGTCAATTTGAAATAACTGTTCTATCTCTCAATGTTGCTGAAGTCACTGTATGAGGATTTAGGTCTGTGGTTAGTGCTGGTTGAACTTTCCATGTTCCTGCTTATTGATTCACTGAGTTTGGTGGTCCTCTGTATAACTTTCCCACCAGGTTTGCTGTGATTCTACTGGATTGACACTAAGATGAAAGCTTGAGAATATATAGGTCTGAAACAAATTTGGCAGCTTGGCAGTTTGATAAGGTTAAATGTTGGGTGTGAAGGGTGAGGCACTGGGCTGCTGTAGTCCATGCAGAAAAGGGCCTGTGCCCCTACCCTATCTGAGAAGGCTCCAGAATTGTCAGCCCTAATCAGACTCTGGAAAATTTCAACACCATCCTTTTTCTCTAATTTCTTCCTTGAATTCCACAACAGTTGCTTCTAAAAGGCACAGAGCACCTCTTAGCAAGAAATGGAATGGGTCTTCCAAACAGTAGTCTTCTGGGCTGCTAGGGCCCAAGATCTGGGAGTCCCCTCGTTTCCCTCAGGATACACCTGCTTGTACACGTGTGTGCATCCTCAGCAGACCTGACTTCAACCTGGGATGGGTTGTTAAGCCCTCCCCCCAAAAACTTTGTCTCTGGAGGCTTATAATTGAAAAGGGCACAGAGTGCTCGTTTACCCAGCTCTGGAGCCGGAGCATGTGCGAAGGGAATGGTGGAGACGGACGCTAATTACCACCCGGGGTGGCGAGCTCACCTGTTTTGCTGTTTCGATGAGTGCGGCAGCTTCGGCCTTGCCCAGCTGTTGCACCATTTTAAAAAATAGGCTCTCTTTATTCTGCAGCAAAATATATGGCTCATCATATTCTTTCAGCCTGCCTGAATCCAGAACCTGTTAATCAGCAGAAAGAAGGCCATTAGCACACAATGTTTTGCAGCAACATATTATAACTCAGACAATATTTCGGAAAGGGGCAGGCGAGGGAGAATGGAGAGGCTCTATTTGGGTGGTACCATCTATTTTGCCTGGCTGGTGTTTAAATGGTTTGATTACCCTGTTTGACTAGGCAGACAAAAGCCCATCCCGACCTTTTATTATTTATAATGTTATAGGAAAGGGAGAAAATGAAAGTTTGAGACTATTATTATGGGCACTCAGCAGTCCTGTGGCATTTTTGTCTTCTGCCAAGGGCAACTGGGGTTATTTTCATTAGTTTGGGCATTTAGCTCATGGCCTGAGCTTCAAGGGCTACTGATACAGATGTTCATAGAGTGTGTGTGTGTGTGTGTGTGTGTGTGTGTGTGTGTGTGCGCGTGCATGTTTGTATGTGTAAATTTCTTGATTTGAAAAAAATGAAGGCTGGAGAGATAGCACAGTGGTGAGGGCATTTGCCTTGCATGTGGCCAATCTGGGTTCAATCCCCGACAGCTTATTTGGTGACCATTGAGTGCAGAGCCAAGAGTAATCCCATAGCACCTCTGGGTATAGCCCAGAAATCACCCCCCCCCCAAAAAAAAGAAAATCAAACTCGATTCATCTAAAGTAGGGTGATATCATATCAATCAGTTGGCAGTGAAGAGGCAGTAGGCTCATTGCTGAGCTAGGCAGAGAGGATCAAGAGAATGTGGACATGAAGTCAAGGCTTCCAGAATTTCTCAGGGGTCCCTGTGACACCTCAGCCTGGTAAGAAGGGAGACAACCTGTCAGGGGAGGATCAGGGGCTGTGCTCAGCTGGTTTTGGTGGTTGTACTTTACTCTTGGGCATGAGGGGTGGGTGGCAAGAGCTGCTACCTTGGAAGCTTCAAGGAACATAATTGTTCGGCCCTGAGGAAATCACTAGAAATCCAATTTTCTCTCTGGATAAGACTAAAGAAGCAATTAAGAAATTGAGCTCCAAGTTCCAGGGACTGCAGAAAGGCAGAGGCCGGCCAGTGTCGGCTCTCACAATTATCTTCGCCTCTTTTTCTCTCTCTTCGGCAGCCTGCCTTTTGAGCCATTTTATTGCTCATTAATATGTCCAGAGGCAATTGAGAGGGAGCAGAGAGGGCTCTTAATTCTGCATTTCTCCTCTAGAGTGGTGCTGGCTAATGGTTGAGTCTGAATCAATTGGCCCAAATGAGGAGCTCGGGATAAGCATCAGGCTGTTCCATGGTGCCATATACTCTTTGGCTGGTTGGGTCCTATTTAGAGCAAATTCCTCGTAAGAGAATAGGTTGGAGCAAAGCAGAAGTGTGTTTTTCTACATCTGGGTAGTGCTGTTAATTCTGTCCCATGATATTTAGTTGGGGAAACATTTATTAAGTCTTATAAAGGGCATTTTCCTGTTAATCTTTTGTTTACGACAGTGAATCGTAGCTAAGGGCAGTTTTTCTCAAAAGAGTTCAAGAATAATTGAATCTGTCACATCGACACAATAATTAAAATGTCCTATAATTTGGCATGCCAATTTAGATGCCCCGAATGTGTAATTTTACTTAAGCATAGCATTATAGACTAGAACCAATCCTTCTGACGTTGAAAGAGGGAAAAAAATTGTAATTTTAAAATATAGGTCTCTCGCCTGCCAAAGACTAAAGTAAATAAGTGAATCAAATTACTTCATACAATGAAGAACTTTATATCCTGCAACAGTAACAAGAATACTTAAAAATAAAATCATAACAGAATTGGTGGAAGGCGAGGTTTTTGGCACAAAAGCCTCAAGTGTATTTTTTAATGGAAAGTATTATTAATTTTTATTCTTGTTAAACTTCTTCTTTTTTTTTTTTTTTTGGTTTTTCGGGCCACACTCGTTTGATGCTCAGAGGTTACTCCTGGTTAAGCACTTCAGAAATTGACCCTGGGTTGGGGGGACCAAATGGAGTGCCGGGGGATAGAACTGCAGTCCTTCCTTGGCTAGCGCTTGCAAGGTAGACACCTTACCTCTAGCGCCACCTCGCCGTTCCCTCTTGTTAAACTTTTGATTTTATTCAAACTCAAGTGCTGGATAAATTTTTTCATTTTCTCTCATATTGTCTAAAAGCACACGAATGCCACCACGATGAGTAGTTTTCAGAATTAACTGATATCTAGAAATATGGAAGTAGGGAAAAACCGGGAAAAAAAAAAGGCCTCCAAACCAAAAACCCAATGTTCTCAAAAATCAATGGAATTAATTAACAGCATAAATTTCAGAAAGGTCATTCTGGTCAAAAATACTTTGAGCCCTATTTGCAAATCAATGTTTCTGTATCGTATTTCATAAATAGAGGTTTCCATTGGTCATTTCCCGAGGACTTCAATTTTTACCTTTTGTAAGAGGACATTGAGCAAATGAAACAAATACCCCTCTTCAATTACACTCAGGATCCGCATTGCATTAAAATACAGTATCTTAAAATGAAGTCACCAGACTTAAGAAGTGGGACTGCATATAAATCTAGTGTCACAAAGAAGATAGTCACCTGATCAGCCATAAAATCCTCCAACTACAAAAGGAGACTTCTGGCTGAAGTGATATTACAGCAGGGAGGCACTTGCCTTGCACTAAGCTGACCTGAGTTTGATTCCCGGCATCCCATATGGTCCCTGAGCACACTAGGGGTGATCCCAGGAGTAAGTCCTGAGTACCACTAGACCTGACCCCCTGAAAAATAGTAAATTTGAAAAGGAAAAAAAACAGTGAGTTGAGAACTCACTATAATATGCCTTACAATATACCTGTTAATTTTCAAGAGAGATGTGGCACTTGTTTTCCTACTTACCATTTTTCCATCAGCCTACCCTCCCATCCCTCATTTATTTCATGCTTCTTTACTTCAACCATCCATCCTCACACCCTTCCATCTACCTATCCACCACATTTTGTGCTTTTTCCCCCCTTCAATCACCAATCTTTGCATCCATCCAACCACCCTTTATTTCCATACCACTACTCCCTCCTTCCAATTTCAGAACCAATTACCAAATCACTGTCATTGCAACAAGAGGGTCAGATGAGGACAAAGACAGTGCAGAGAGAAACTTGGGCAATGCTAGAGTTGGAATTCAAACCCAGAAATGGTCTTCTTCCTTTTTTATGTGAATTCCAGAGAAGGATACTTATCAGGGTACTTAACACCTATTACTTCTTAATTTATTTAGCAAATAGTCCCTATACCCTAAATTTTAGTTACAGTTAGACCTGATGCTGCAACAAATGAGGCCAGTGGCCAGTCTTGGTTATAGGGAGCCTTAAACTGAGAGAAAAGAGAGATGAGAATACTTGGCATCTAGCATGTAAGAGACCAAGCACACTCAAGATTTGGCAAAAAGGTCAGAGAAATAGCACAGTGATAGGTCATTTGCCTCACATTTGGCCAGACCCTGATTCGATTCCCAGCATCCTATATAGTCCCCTGAGCCTGCCAGGAATGACTTCTGAGCACAGAGTCAGAAGTAACCCTTAATGGCCACTGTGTGTGACCCCCCCCCCCACAAATAAAGAGTTTGACAAAAAACTTCAAGAATCCTTTGGGAATAGAGAGACTTGGACACATAGGAATTATGGTGGAGGACTGTGGCTTCCTCTCTAGGACCTGGGACCAGCTATACCAAGCAACACTTGCTGTCTATGCTTCAAGTTAGATGCGAAAAAAACTGCAACCAGAATACTGCTGGTTGACCACACAATGAATTAGGGACTCCAATAATCTGGAGGGGTGAGTGCCTCAGGTAGACAGCAATAGGCAAGAGATAGAGGTAGAAGAGAGAGAGTTAAGGGTGTTGAGGTCTTGACACTCATCTCTATCAAGTGTCGAAGAAGTAGAGAGGCAAGTTGGGAGGAATCAGAAGTTGGTTCAGCAATGAGAGGTGTATTGGGTACAGAAGAAAAAATGTCAGATAGGCCATTTGTCTCCCAGTGCTTTTTTTTTGTTTTTGGATCAAACCCAGTGGGCATTCAGAGGTTACTCCTGGCTTTGCGCTCAGAAATCACTCGTGGCAGGCTCGGGGAACCATATGGGATGTGGGGATTCGAACCACCATCCATCTTGGGTCTACTGTGTACAAGGCAAATGCTCTACCACTGTGCTATCTCTCCAGCCCCCTTCTCAGTACTTTTAAGGCACTGGCTTGAGCAAAGACAGAAAAGATGAAAACAATCGGAAATTGTCTATACAGAAAACAGGTAGAATTCATAGCAAGCAGCCACTGAAATAGTTTATTTATTTATTGGATTTTGTTTTAAGCTGTTCTTGGGGCATATGCATGCTGAGTTCAGGGAATCATATGGGGCGTGGGGGATTAAACTTGGGCCAAGATAAGTGGCTTACCTGCTCTACTAATGCTTTTAGTCCAAGCCTGTCTATTTAGAGCCAAATTTCCTAGAATTGGGTGCTCTGTCCCCTTCTCGTGCAAGTGAAATAAGACAGTAAATCCAATGCAGGCAAACAGGCTGTCAATGTCCCCAGAGTCTATCCAGGAATGCAACAGTGTGTGTGTGTGTGTGTGTGTGTGTGTGTGTGTGTGTGTGTGTGTGTGTGTGTGTGTTGGGGGGTTACATAAGCTCCATAAGGAAGAGGCAACTATCAGGCACGGATCTGCAGAGATACCAGGCAGCTGTCCTAGATGGAGAAATCAAATGGCCCCTTTGCAACATGGCTGGAGACACTTGGTTGGAAGGACGCCAGTGGCTGCAAGGGATGGGTAAGATGGGGTGAAAGATGAGGCAAATGTCAAATGATGGGAATAGCTTTCAGCAAACAGGCCAGATTCCACAATAAAAAACCAGGTGGATAGGAGAGGCCCTGAGTTCCAGGACCAGCCTGCTCAGGTGATGGCAGAATCCACATCGACCTGACTCTGCTTACCCTTCCCCCTACCCACCCCAAATTGGTCTGTGCTTTTCTCATTGACAAGAACTGGGACCTGAATCATTCAATATCTTACTTGATTTGTTCCAGGAATGAGGAACATTGGAGGATGCCCTGGCCCCCATCCCGTTAAAGTCTCCTTCTCCTCAACTATACTTCCTCCCTGCCCAGCAATTTTTTTCCTTCAGAAAATCGTGGTGGGGCTTTTTCTGAACCACTCCAGGAACTGTCAGTGCTGGTGGTTTAAGTTCCAGGAAGGGGAGAAAGAGCATCTCATGCAAACCCTGGGAGCACACTCAGAATGGTATTTGCTCCTCTAGGCGGATCTGTTCCTGCGTGTTAAGTTCAAGGGTGGGGGTGTCAACATTGAGAGGAGAAGCTGGGACATGGACATATCCTTTAGAGGTGACAGTAACCTTATGAAGCTGGATCTGGGGTGTTGAGTTCTGTGATTCTGTCCCAGGTATTCTTTTTTTGTTTGTTTTTGTTTTGGGGTCACACCTGGCAGTGCTCAGTGGTTACTCCTGTCTCTGCACTCAGCAATAACTCCTAGCAGAGCTCAGGGGACCACATTGAATGCTGAGGACTGAACCCAGGCCGGCTGTGTGCAAGGCAAAATGCCCTACCTGCTGTGCTATCGCTATGACCCTGTCTTCAGGAATTCCTGAGCCGTGTGCCAGTGGGACCCATTTTGCACAGAGGCAACATTATGGTGAAATTCCTTGGGCTGTTTTTCACTTCTGGAAAGAGGGCCAGTATCCAAGGGTGTTATAAAGCGTGGGGCAAGCAGGGAGCGGAGGGAAAGAGCCACTACATGGGCTGAAAAGAGGCTCAAGCAAGTAGCGAATTCAGAAATTTGAAAGCAAAACAGAAAACACTAAGAGGTGAGTTGTTCACCCCCGAGATAGTGACGAGTAGTCAGAGAAAGAGGATTTCTAAGTTGTCTGTCTTGCTCCACTGTTTGGTGGCAGCTGAGCAAAGGAAGACGATTAAATGAGCTGTCATGAGGACCCCATCATGTTTAATAAAGTGAAAATGGAGCGAACATCTTTATAAAACAGAAGTCTAAGCCGAACACATTAATGGCGCTTAATGAACCAAAACTGGGCAAATCCCTTTGGAGAGCCAACATATAAACAAAGCTATTAATTAGGTCACAGTTGTTTCCCAACAAGCCTTTTGTTTGATTTACTTACAGTAAACAAAACCATATCCATCAGTCTTTGTGTAGAAGTATTCACCAGTGCAACGAAATGTAATTATTACACCTTAAGCGCCAGCAATTACACGACTTTATCATGACAACAGCGTGGGTAATGCCTTTCATTAGCATCCCTCACTTCCCCAGCCACTCCCCAGACTGGCTGCCCGCGCCCCTGACAACATTAGACTTGGCAGCCTACTGACTTGTCTTGAGATCCTTAAAGCTTTCAGAAGAACATGACAGACTTTTGTTTTCTGGAAAGGACACAGATACTTCCACAGTGCTTCCCAAATCCCCTCAAAACAGCTTCATCCATCCAAAGATGACAGAAAGAGCATGCATATTTTTTTGCCAGGCAAACTGAAAGGCTCATGGGCAGGCAGAAGTTTTGGGCAGGAAGAGGTGAGATTGGAATCTTGGGGAGTGAATGAATCTCAGAGGATATTCCTCCCCCTCTTCCGCCTCTATTTCTGGAGTTAAGTAAGCCATGTCTCTTGGGTTCCCTAGGTCAGATCCTCATCACACCCCAGGCATCCGTGTTGACCCTGGTGTGAGTCATGCAGGGGTCTTCATCTCCTGGGGATGGGACCTTACTGATGGCACCGTGAGGCCATGGAGCTCCAAGTGGATGGTCTCCCCCAGATTAGAACTGGGTGTGTAAATGTCGTTCCACTGGGGAACAGTTTAAACAACTCACTTTTCCACATATGCCCCTAACTCTGAGCATCTAAATCTGGTGAAGACAGAGAGAGGACACAGCCTGGAAGACCTAATAGCCTAAAAGTATGATAGAGGCTAAAAATTTAGAGCAGGAGATGCAGCAGAGTAGGACAAGGAGAAGAAAAGATGAAGAAGCCGGGGCCAGAGCAATAGCACAGCAGTAGGGTGTTTGCCTTGCACGAGGCCAACTCAAGACAGACCTGGGTTCAATTCCTGGCATCCCATAATGTCTCCCGAGCCTACCAGTAGCAATTTCTGAGTGCAGAGCCAGGAGTAACCCCTGAACATTGACAGGTGTGACCCCATCCCCCCCAAAAAAGGAAGGAAGCCCTACTACTGCACATTACTTTGCACAAAGCATGCTAAAGATCAGGACAGAAGCACTAAATAAAAAAGAGGAAATGGAGGTTCTTGAAATTTCCTAGACAATCCTAGTCTGCAGAGACTCCTACACTTGACTCAATCTAAGAAGAGCAGCCAAGTTGGTTGCTGAAGGGGAAGCTCATTGGGGCTATGGGTAAAACGCTACTGGGTAAGGCTAATCTAATCCGCACCATACATCCCTCCTGGTATTCCATCCTCCCCACCCCCCATCATTCACAGCAATGGATGCTGACAGTATTTCTAAGTCGGAGATAGCTGCCACCTTCAATGCAGCAGTATCCCCCAAATTCCCAAGAGCAAAAATGACAGCATCTACATGCAACACTTTAAAGTAAAGATCAGGTTTGAATGGTGTTGTGTCAAATAAATAATGATGGGGCTGGATGGCGATGGATGGAGGCCTTTGTGCTTAGGCCCCAGCCACGTGGCTTTATCCCCCATCTAGCCGGTGAGTTCCAGGCCCAGGTGAAAGGCAGAAATCAGACTCATTCAGAAACAGGCATCAGGAAGCATTAACTTTATTCATGCCCTATCCACCACATGTGTGTGGTCTACTCATAACCTTTTAAGCATTCAGCCATTCTTGGCTAGCCCTGCGTCTTAACTCACTTCAGCCATCTTCCGGGCCAAAGGAAACGGCCAAAAAAGGGGCCGAATTCCCTCGGTCCCAGCCTTATCTACCTTTTCCAAGACCCCTCCCAGGAATGGGAGGTCTTGCAGGTAAGGTCACACCTATTATCCGGTTCCCAAGACCCCTCCCAGAAATGGGTGGGTCTCAGGTACACCACAGAATGGGACCCCAAATGTCACAGAGATCAAACCATTCACACCTGAGAAGGGCTTCCAACAGTTCGACGTCACAAAGTCACTTAATTGTTATGGAAGAAAGATGCTTGGGAGTGTGGGGACAGGACACACAGTTTACGAACATCAGAAGTGAGAGAAGAGAATAAAGCAAAGAGCCATATAGGAGACCAGACTGACATGTTACCATTAAAGAACACAAAACCAAGATGTGGGGTGCTTGATGCTATGTGATGTTTCTGGAACTGAGGCATCACTGTCCTGTGAACACGAATGCCACATGGTCACTTGCCAGTGCTGGTAGGGAAGTCCCAGATCCTTTGGGTGGGGGTGGTGCTGGCCCTTGCTGTTGGTTAAGTTGATGGAGCTCATTCTCATTCATGCCTGGCTTTGGGAGTTCCAGATGGGGGGCCTGAGGAACCAGGATGTTCTGGTTTCTTCCTGATGCCCCTACAAGGGACCCACTTGCCATTGAAGTAAGAGGGTGGGAAGGAAAACATTCCAGAAATGGTCCAAGAAGACAAGGGGCACCATTATCACTTGTCATAAGGAAAGTTTGGCTACAACTGCTCATAAAACCTGTTTATCCAGGACCATCATCACTACCACTAGCTAACCCACCTATTGTCTACTGTGCATGACACAGGCCTCCTTTGCTTACTTCCTCTCTTCAGAAAACTGCAAGATTCTGCAGTTTGGTGACAGCAGAATATGTGACAAAGAAGAAAAGAGCAAACTGCTCACGAATAGAGGCAGGATGGGGCTATCCTGGAAGTAAGGTGCATTTCTTTGGGATGATTTGCAATCAATAAGATTCCAACTTAAAAATGTTGGTTCTCTCATCTGACAAAGCCACAGACTAAGCTCTAGGGAAATTGATCAAGCACTGGAGGAAGGTAAGAAAGAAAGAAGGAAAGAAGAGAAGAAAGGAAAGAAGGCACTTCAAGAAAGAACCAATCAAACCCGGAAGGGATGACTAAACAGGTACTTAGAGATTGGAACTTGGACTGTCAGAGATTTATTGGTGGTTCTAGGGTGGTCTCTCCACCCAAATCCCTTTTCTTTCTTTGTGCAAACCACATTTCCATGGCCTTCTGGCACTTCCAAGTGCCTCTGGGCACTTCATTCGATTCCAATAAATAGATCAATTGAAGGGAGCTTATCTGGCACTGCTCTCCTGACAAGGAGATCTGACACCACCTTCTATCTCCTGCAAGCACACATGAAACCAGCCCCACCTATACTCCGTCTCTGCTATGGCCAATGAACTCTCCTAGGAGATGTAAAGAGCAACTTCCGTTGGCCTCTCCTGTGAATCTATGTTTGGAGGTCAGTCTACCCAAGGTAAGTTACCTGCATCCTAAAACATTTTTTGCGATGTACAGGAGATTTGAGTCACACCCAGCAGTTAATTTTGGCTCTGTGCTCTGGGGATGCTACAGATAGAGCTCAGGCAATGATGGAACCAGGTAGATAACCTCTGTGTTATCTCCCATTCTCATGCTTCCTAAAATTATGAACCCAGTGTTTACTTTTTCCCTCTTCTGGATCTCTAGTTCTGGTGTAAGATATTTCCTACATTACATCCTTTCTGTTGCAATTTTAGCTCTTATTTTCTGACTGACTCTTCTCTTCTCATCAAGTTTCCTCTGATAGTTCATCCATGAGCATCACCATAGCTGGGAAAGTTTGTTATCTTAACCAACAATTTGCATGAAAGGCTAATTTTTGGCTGAAGTCAAATGAACCTATTTGGAAAAAAACAGTGTCAAAGAGAAAATTGTTTGGGGTTTGCACCCTATAATACAAAGTTCTGTCTTGAATCAGGAACAGTTTCATGATAAGCCATCTTGAAAATAAATGGCAATGTAAATAATGTTCAAATAAGATTTAGGAAATAGTAGGGTAGATAGTCTTTAGCATCATGTTTGGAATATGTAGCTGAAACAGCATGAGTCGCTGCCATCAAGAATGATGGCGCAAAGGCCAGGAAATGAAGTGATTTCTGTCAAGTCTGACAAGGAAAGTTGGAGTCTAGGTTAGGACAGGCCTGGCAAGAGGGTCTTACCATGATCTTGTCGCTGTCGATGATGGTGTTCAATCTGTGGGCAATAGTCAGCACGGTGCACTGGGCAAATTTCTCACGGATTTTCTGTTGTATTAAATCATCGGTTCTGGAATCCAAGAGGTTGAGTTTAGTAAAAGCTGACATAAGACTTTACAGTATACAAAGGAAGGGAAAATAATATATTGTTAATCATGTGTTCAAAAGCTAACATTTGAACACATGCTCTGTTGAATAAATATCTTTTCAAAAAAAAAGGTCTATTTAAAGTGGCTCCGTGGCTTTGAAATCATCAGTTGGTCATGGAGCAACTTGCAGGGGAGAATCCACAGGCCAGCAATGACCGCAGGAGCTGAAGACAACAACTGCTAATGACACGGAAGCAGCCAGAGACTGGAAGAGACAGAGCAATGAGAAGGAAAGGCAGGAACATAAGTAAAATTTTAGGAAGGCGAGTAAAAGGCACAACAGAGCATCCTGAGTGGCCATCACTGTGGAGGGACAGGTAAAAAGTAAAAAGATAACCACTAAATGGCCTCTCTAAAACCCATGCTTGAAGAAGAGAGTAAGAAAATAGTTAGTATTTGCTATAGAAAAGTTGGTGAATATTCAGATCAAGAGAACATCTAGTTAGATTTACTCTGTACCAATCAATAAATTAATTTTTTCTTCCAACCATCCTTCAAAAACACCAGCACAAATACCAAGTCTACTTAGAAATCTACTACATTGTCAATAACAAAAAAAAAAAAAAGGAAAATCTTGTCCCTTCAAATTGGCTCAAAATAATCAGGAGTCATTTCAAAGAACTCATATGCCTTCATAATATGCCTCATAATATATGCTTCATAATATCACAAAGATCTAAATCAATTGTTTGGGTTTCATTGAGTGTTCCAGAATTAAAAGAATTAAGAGATTTAATTAAGAGAATTAATTAATTAAGAGCTATCTCCATGGCAAATGGCACTTTGGTTTTTTTGTTTGTTTTGTTTTTTTGGTCACACCCGGCAGTGTTCAGGGGTTACTCCTGACTCTGTGCTCAGAAATCGCTCTTGGCAGGCTCAGGGGATCATATGGGATGCTGGGATTCGAACCACCATCCTTCTGCATGCAAAGCAAACGCCTTACTTCCATGCTATCTCTTCGGCCCCACAAATGGCACTTTGAATGAAACATTCCTCAGAAGCATGAACTCTTTCCCTTTTCAAGTCAGATTTTTAGAAGCCGTGGGCCTTTGCTGTGTACCTTGGATCTACATTTGCTGTTGCTTCGTCAATAATTAATATCCGATTTTTCCTGAGAATAGCCCTGGCGAGGCACACCAACTGCCTCTGTCCCACGCTAAAGTTTGATCCTGATTCTGCTAGTTCAGTGTCCATTTTACCGGGAAGATCTTCGATAGCTTCTTTCAGTTGTACCTGTGGAGGCAGAAAGAAAACATTTCCCTCAACAAACCACTGACAAGCTTCTGACATTGTGTCTGACGCATTTGGGGGAGTGTCTCAGGAATGAGACATGCATGGCCAAGGGACAGGGACTGTCAACTGGTGACGCTTCCTAAGACAGAGCAGTATTAATTCTGGACAGAAAGTAACTGACTAATGGATGTACCAAACTTTGTAGGAGCCAAGACTCATTTTAGTTATAAGGAAGTGGAGTGCAGCTCATGGGCCATGCTAATTTAGGGAAGAAATGTGGTGCTGTGGTGCTGAAGAAAGTCACTCTCAAAGGAAAACAGCAAAATGGAAAAAAAATTTTAATAATAATATTTTATTTAAGCACATTGATTACAAACATGATTGTAGTTTGGGTTTCAGTCATAAAAATAAAACACACGCCAGTGCTACATTCCCCTCACCAAGCCCCCCCCCCTCCCCTCCCCCCCCCCCCCCCCCCCCCCCCCCCCCCCCCCCCCCCCCCCCCCCCCCCCCCCCCCCCCCCCCCCCCCCCCCCCCCCCCCCCCGCCTGCATGAGACAGGCATTCTACTTGTCTCACTCATTAACATTGTCATGGTAGTTGTCAGTGTAGTCATTTCTCTAACTGTACTCACCACTCTTTGTGGTGAGCTTCATACTATGAACTGGTCCTTCCAGCCCTCATCTCTATTGTCTCTGGGTATCATTACAATAATGTCTTTTATTCTTTTTAGAGCCCATAGATGAGCGAGACTATCCTGTGTCTATCTCTCTCTCTCTCTCTCTCTCTGACTTATTTCACTCAGCATAATAGAAGTATTATTATGTATTCCATGTACACCCATGCATAGGAACATTTCATGACTTTATCTCTTCTGATGGCTACAACTGGAAACATTGTTCCTTGACTAATCTCTAAGTGAAAAGGCGTGCCAGTGGGAAAAAGGAAGTATGTGGAGGGAGCTTTGTATACCGCAGGATGGTGTGGTTACAGAAAGTAATGCTGCCATTATGGAAAGGAAGATGGCAAACTTCAAAAAAACTAAAACCCAGGATTCCACACGATCCAGTTATCCCACCCCTGGGTATTTATACCCTCTCTCTTGCAAACACACATACAAAATTAAAAAGTTTAAAAAGACTTGAAGTCACCCCCACCCCACATGCCAAGAACTAACTGGAAACCCTGGTACCCATTGGATAAAGAAATGGCTTAAGTTATTGGATAAAGAAGAAGCGGCCTGTGGACATCAAAATGGAAAACCAGCCCAGCAGCAAGGAAAGATGAAATCTGTGGACAGACCCAGAGGACATCATGCTAAGTCAAATAATTCCAGCAAAGAAAGACAAGTGCGTATCATTTCACTTGGGGTAAAAGGAAAAAAATCAAAGAAATGGGTGAATTAAGTTAAAACAACAAAAAATCAGTTAAACTGTAAGACAAAAGACTGATCAGTAAAGGAAAGGACTAGAGAGGAGCAGAGTAAAATGGGGAAAAAGTGGAAGATCTGGTGGTAAGGGAAGAAAATTGGCATCTAATTTCAGGACACACAGCATTTCAACAATGCACACCCTACCTCCTGTCACAATGCAATGTGACTTCAATAAAAATGGAAGCCATGGGGGCACTTTCCTTTGTACAATACACTCAAGTTTATCTCTATGGACATAAAATGCCAAATATCATTGAAAATAAAGAAAAAGCTTAGTATTACTTACTCCTATGTATTTTAAAAATTATTTTTAATGTCATTGATTGAACCCAGGATTTCATACATAGGAGGATTTTGTTTCATCCACTGAGCTATATCCTTGGTCTACACCAGGGATCTCAAACTCAATTTACCTGGGGGCCGCAGGAGGCAAAGTCGGGGTGATCCTTGAGTGCAAAGTCAGTAGTAAGCCTTGAACATTGGGGGGTGTGACCCAAACAACTAAAACAAAATAAAACAAAAAAAGATTCCTCTAGGGCAGGGCCACAAAATGTTGTATGGAGGGCTGCAAATGGCCTTCGGGCCGCGAGTCTGAGACCCCTGGTCTATGCTCTTTGTTTTGTTTTAGTTTTAAATTTGGAGGTTATATCTGGCAGTGCTGAGAGTCTACTCTCAGCTCTGTTTTCAGGGCTAACTCCTGGTAGTATCTAGGGACCATATGTGGTACAGGGTATTTGGAAAAAAAAAAAAAAGTGTGTTGCATGCAGGTGAGCAATTTAACTCCTGTACTATTTTTTTTTTTTTAATCTTCACTTCAGATTTATATAGCTTTTTCACAGTTCAGAATTAGTTTGTTTTCAGGCCACACCTGGTGATGTTCAGGGCTTATCCCTGGCTCTGTGTTCAGAGATGACTCCTGATTCGGAACTTAAGCAACCATATGGGATATCCAGGATTAAGCCAGAGTCAACTACATAAAAAGTAAGTGTACAACTTGTTCTATCTCCCCGACCACATTTTCAGAATTTAAAGACTTATTTCACTTTAATTTCTGCAAATGGAATTAGGATCCTACGAAATAAGAGTAAGTTATGAACAAGATACTTCTTGATAAATATTCGTTCCCAATTAGCAGTTCTTACCCATCCACTAGACCCATCCACTCTGGTCCAAGAGTACTTTGATTCTGCAGATCTGCAGGAAAAATCTCAAGCTCTAAATCTGGCTCCCATCACTTACCAGTAATTCCTGTTTCGGTAAAGGCGTGTCTCCATTTCACCTTCAAGCTGCCCTGTGAGCCATCCTATCATCCCATCTTTCTCACTGAGGACTAACTGTTTCCCCCACCTCTTCTCTCATGGAATTACACTAGAACAAGATTCCCAAACTTATAAAGAAATCAGAGGTCATCTGCTTTCAGGTGGGAAAAGTAGAAGTAAGCTGAGAGAGAGGAACATAAAGGCCCTGATGGTTGTTAAAAAGCACAGTAGTTGGGGCCGGAGAGATAGCATGGAGGTAAGGCGTTTGCCTTTCATGCAGGAGGTCATCTGTTCGAATCCCGGCGTCCCATATGGTCCCCCGTGCCTGCCAGGAACAATTTCTGAGCCTGGAGCCAGGAATAACCCCTGAGCACTGCCGGGTGTGACCCAAAAACCACAAAAAAAAAAAAAAAAAAAAAAAAAAAAAAAAAAAAAAAAAAAAAAAAAAAAGCACAGTAGTTGTGGAAAGGCTTAGCACCGACATGCCCTCAAAAACCAGAATGACTGGCAGGAAGCTGTCCAATTTCCAAATTTGCTTGCTCACAGCCAAAATCTCAACTATAAGTTAAAGACACAGAGCAAGGGGCCAGAGTGATAGTATATATCAGGCAGGAGGATACTTGTCTTGCTGCATACCATTGAATATGGGTTTGATCCATGGCATCCCATATGGTCCGCAGAATAATTCCTGAGTGTAGAGCCAGGAGTAAACCCTGAGCACTGCCAAGAGTGGCCCCTGAACTAAAAACTTTTTTTAAAAAAAGATAGAGCTAAACGTGGGTGGGAAGGGGGGAGAGAAAGAGAGAGAAAAAGAGATAGAGATTCAATACATAGAAGAGTAATAATTGAGCTACGTAAATCCGATGAGCCATTTGAAATGTAGGTTTAGAAGTAAAGCTTTGATCTCTGCCATCAAGCAGTTTAGAACCCATTTGTAGAGAAAAAAGAACCAGTATATACAAGAAAGAACTAAGATTGACCAATAGAAACCAAGAGCAACTTTAATAGTTAAAATCCTAGGACAAGGATATTGAAAGATCTGATCTAAAAGATCATTAGACATGAACAATAAGAAATCCTCTAAACATAGATGTAAATGTTAAAAAACATCATAATCTTGATAGGTCTATTGTCTACATTGACTAGTCAACATTAAAATATCAGGAACTGAGCAACAGTACAGTGGGTAGGGTGCTTTGCACAAAACCAACTTGGGTTAGATCCTTGCCATTCCTTATGGTCCCCTAATCACCAACAGAATTCCTGATGTAAAGCCAGGAGTAATACCCAAGCGTTGCTGGGTATGACCCTAAAATCAAAACAAAACAAACCCCCCCCCCAAATCAGGCTTGGCCACAAATATGTAGTATCACATTCTGATTGTACAATTCACCTTTCTAAACATTTTCTTATTAAACTTCAAAGCATTCAATGCAGGATGATCTCATGTGTCTTTTGGTTACTAATGAGAAGGTACAATTGTCTCCACTTAGAGATACCTCCGAAGAATGAAAGAGTATTAATGAATACTGCAGGGTAATTAGTCATTAGGTCAGTAATAGAACTTGAACCCATAAATATATCTTCTCACTTAGTGCTCTGCTAAGGACAAATAAGGTTACATAATTGTAGCTACTTTAGCAAGGGAGTTAAAAGCAGGAGGGCATTTTATTTTGGTTTTTCTCAGCCATGAATGCACTTTAAGTGTACTCAGGATGTCAATGTCCTTCTGCAAGAGGGAGAAAATCAGTGAACCAATTAGTCCCCTTAATTATCTTCAGTGTAACATATATATATATATATATATATCCTGATGCTAAGAAGAGAAGAATGGCTCTTAAAAATGTCAGAGATAGGGTCGGAGCAGTGGCAAAGAGACAAGGTGTTTGCCTTGCATGTAGTTGACCTAGGACAAACTGTGGTTCGATCATTCGGCATCCCATATGGTCCCCCAAGCCAAGGGTGATTTCTGAGCGCATAGCCAGAAGTAACCCCTGAGCATCATCAGGTGTGGCCCACAAAAACCAAACAAAAAACAAAAGTCAGAGAGATAGAAGAATGACAGAGAGAGAGAGAGAGAGAGAGAGAGAGAGAGAGAGAGAGAGAGAGAGAGAGAGAGAGAGAGAGAGAGAGAGAAGATTGTTTCCCTGAGAGGCAGACTAGACTTGTGGGTAAGAGAGAAACTGAGGACATCGGTGGTAGGAAATGTGCAGTAGTGAAGAGATGGGTGTTGGAACAAGGTTTGACTGAAAATAAAACATCAACTTTGTAATTATATCTCATGGGTGATCTTAAATTTTTTATTTAGAAAAATTACCTCTTCTAAGGCATTCCATAGTTCCTCATCTGTGTGTTCATTGAAGGGATCCAGGTTTTTCCTCATTGTTCCAGTGAATAAAACAGGTTCCTAAATACACCCAAAAAGTACACATCATTAGGATAGCCTTTTTTCAATTCAGTCCCTGCTCACTTTCTGAAAGAGATGGCTTCCCCGCCACCAAAAAAAAGTACTTAAATCACAAATCACCAGGCATGCCACCAGAAATTCTGTATCCCAAGCCAAAGTCCAGATTACAAAGATATTATCTAGGGTGTTTCCTCTGTAGGATGCTGAATAAGTGGCCCAGAGGTTCTAAAAATACAGAATAATTTCAGGTCTCTTCATCTAGAGATTGAAGATCAAATTCAATTCTTCATTCTCTTCCCTCCCCACCCGTCTTCTCTCCTTGAAGGCAATTTAAGAATTGTTTTTCAAAGAATTGAATTTGGGCTGAAGAGGTAATATAGTGTGTAGGGCATTTGCCTTGCATACTGCCAACCAGAGTTTGATCCCTGGCTTCCCATATGCTACCCCAATCCCTACTAGGAGTCATTCCTATGCACAGAGATTACAGTAGTAAATCCTTAGAGCACTGGATGTGGCCCCCAAACAAAGAACTGAAATGAAGACCAAAGAATAAAATCTTTTTCTAAACAGTGCTGAGTCCCTCATTAGAATGACTATCATTTGACTTTTGTTTTCTTTTCTGAACTTTATTCTTTGCAATGATCATCTCTATAATTTCTAACAAGGTGAGCAATCCCCAATCCTTCTGTTGTCTCTGGGGAGAAGACTGGGGTTCCTCTAGAAACCCATGACCAGGAAAGGCAGCTGGTGAGGCTCAGAATTCCCTCACTCCTTTCAACCCTAAACTGTGGACAGCATTTATTCTGGGCTTGAAACTCCCAGGGCAATGATGAGAGAAGAGAGGAAGAAATCAGGTTTGTTCTTTTATTGGGAAGAGAGGTGGTTAGACCATACCCAATGGTGCTTACAGACTATTCCCCTGTCAGTCCTCACAGTTGCTCCTTGCAGAACCAGGGAATCATATGGTGCCAGGGAAGGCAACCCACTTGCATGTGAAACCCACACAGTCTACGGAGCTAGCAATCTGACCCCTTCTTGACTTATTCTACCAACAAAGTGGCATTTCTCAGTCCATCATGGCCATTACTACCTTGGCCTGATCCTTCTTGCAGAGCTGGTAGAAAGTGTTGGGGTCTAAGGAAGTGCTTAGTGGGTCTTCTAGGCCCATTTACAGACCTACAGAAACCAAATCCCTCCCTCTGTCACAGGGATGAATTCTCATTCACCTGTTCCCAACTCAGCATCCCCTCCCACATCTCTTTCTCTTTGTAATGGATGATCTTTTCCCAAGACTGGGGCCAACAATAAGAGTCTTCTGAGAAAGGGGACAGCTCACTTCTGGCCACCCCTGTACTCCCCAGTCCATGCCTACCTCTGCTTTAAGCTGAGCTTTAGCAAAAACAACTGGGTCTCTGAGTGGGCTTAAACTCGAACCTTCATCTAGTTCCCAAGGCTGGATTAGACGCTTAAGTCTGTAGCCGTATTGAGAAGGGGAACTTGTAAACTGGGTTCCATTCCTCTGTTCAGATCCACCAGATATAGAATCCAACATGAGCACATTTCCAGCATGCCAACCTGGCAGCCTGGCAAGAAGGACAAATTAAAATATGACCTTGACCTTGGTGCTGCCACCCTATTTCCCTCAACACCAGCGTGCAGTGGGTGTCCACTGTCCGTTGATAATGCCAGTATGTGGTGCTCTTCTTGGGTTCTCCACGTTTTTCTTTTTATCCCCTTGCCAAACAAGAAACCATTATATTATCTCCCAAAGGTAATAAAAATACTTACAATGGACACATACTATAGTGGCAGAGAAGGGTCAAATTAATTATCATTTCTGAGAGATACTATTGAAGCACCCACTGATCAATGTTGTTAATACACTCATCATATATAGTATTTTAATATATAATATATTAAAATATATTAAAAATGCTGTAAAAATGGGGGCCCGGAGCAGTGGCATGGAGCAGTAAGGCGTCTGCCTTGCCAGCGCTAGCCTAGGATGGACCGTGGTTCCATCCCCCCAGATGGTTCCCCAAGCCAGGAGTAATTTCTGAGTACATAGCCAGGAGTAACCCCTGAGCATCACCGGGTGTGCTCCCCCAAAAACAACAACAATAACAAAACAAAAATAAATGCTGTAAAAGTGTTTGATATTTATGGCCAGACATGTAACATTATGTAAACATCTGTGAATTTAGGAGTCCACCATCTGCCTTTCTAAAGATGCACAAGGAAGGAAGGGAAGGAAGGGAAGGAAGGGAAGGAAGAAGCTGGCCTGGATGACAGAGGGAAACAAATCCTTCTGAATTTGTGTGGCCCATGTCATATTTCAAACGGACTCTTTTCTTTCCAACCTGTTTTCCTTTTTTCTTTTTTCTGCACTTAAAGCCACACCCAGCAGTGCTCAGGGCTTAGTAATTCCTGCCTCTGAGCTCAGGAATCATTCCTGATGAAGCTTGAGGGGGGACACCAGATGTTGGGCTGTGGGGATAGAATCTGGGTTGGCTGTGTGCAAGGCAAGCATCTTGCTTACCTAGCTGCTGTCTCCAGCTCCAAACCTGTTTTTCATCACTATTTAAATTTCATACATATATACATGTTATTTTTTTAAATCCCCGGGGACATATTTAGAATTAATACCCCCCCCTTTCCCCTTCCAGAATCCAAGTCTGGATTGGGAGTGTGACCCTAAATGGCTACTCTACCTTAGAGCATGGAGGATGGTAACCTGATCAACCCTGGCCACTCGAAAGCAGACTCTTACTGGGCCCTTTGTGTTTGCAACTGGGAGACAAGCCTCTCATTCTCTGGGAAAGAAACCCTAGCCACTCACCTGCGGATGCTTAAACCCACCCTGACCCGAGACCAAAGCACAACAAGCGGTGACAAACAAGTCAAAGAAAGCAGCCCCCTTGGCTTTGCCCCAATCATTTTGGTCCCTGAGCAGGCAAGCGGTGTCTCCTCTACCCTCCTGCCCAGGTTTAAGTTCACTTCCACTCTGAGGATCTTGGGGCCACTCACTCTCCACTTGTAGTCTGAAGAATGAGAAATCACGTGAACCCCTTAAAATAGCTCCAGGTCCTCCTCCTTCTCTTGCTTTAATCTAAATCCCAATGAACAAATTACCCTCCATATTAGAAAAAAAAAAGAATGTTGCACAAAAATCCAGTTCACACCTTCTGAGAGAGAGAGAGAGAGAGAGAGAGAGAGAGAGAGAGAGAGAGAGAGAGAGAGAGAGAGAGAGAAGTTCTGAAAGAGAAGAACTGTACTTTTGTGAAGACTTTTCAGGGCCAGAAAAAAACAAAACCTGAACACTCGGCTAGACTCCAGTTGTATTTCTTTACCAGTAACCGCAGACCCCCTCTTTTTCTGTTTGAGTTTTGTTCTAATCCAGAACAAAAAGAAAGAAGAAAAAAAAGAAAAGAAAGAAAACCAGGTGAAAAAAAAAGTCTTAAAGAGACAAATCAGATTAAACTTTTTCCACCAGCTGAAACAAAAACCCCAGAGAGCAAAAGCGAGTTTCAAAGAAGCTTCTTGTAGACGTCTGAGGCAAACAGACACACACACCTACTAGCAATTGTTTGGAATAAAAACAAAACTTAACAAACAAAAAAACAAAACAAAACAAGGCAAGGAAATGAAGCGATGATCAATTCTGAATTTGCATGGAATCCCTCTCCCAGCCAGTTGCTGCCAACAAAGCAAGGGGTTTGGTCTAGGGGTGCAGGGCCCAGGCAAAGAGGTGTTGAAATATCTTCTCGCAGATTCTCAGATAAGCTCCCTGAATCCAGCCTCGCCCTGGTGTTTTACCTGGGGTGTCACCTTTATCTCCCTGCCTGGCACTGAGAGCAGAGGAGGCCCCAAAGATGCGGTGCCTAGTAGTGAGCAAGAAGGAAAATGAGGAAGGACAGAGATTTTCCATATCTGTGCCTGCAAGTCAGCATCACGTCCTGCCATCAGGCAGGCTTCCATTGATGTACTGCTACTTCTGGGGTGTGTGTGTGTGTGTGTGTGTGTGTGAGAGAGAGAGAGAGAGAGAGAGAGAGAGAGAGAGAGAGAGAGAGAGAGAGAGGGAGGGAGGGAGGGAGGGAGGGAGGGAGGGAGGGAGGGAGGGAGGGAGGGAGGGAGGGAGGGAGGGAGGGAGGTCCAAAGAAGTGTGTGTGTGTGTGTGTGTGTGTGTGTGTGTGTGTGTGTGTGTGTGAGAGAGAGAGAGAGAGAGAGGAGGGGGGTGAGGGAGGGAGGGAGGGAGCTCCAAAGAAGTGCTCAGGAGATCCAAGGCCCTTCCTGGCAATTTTTCAGCCCACCATGTATTTGGCAGTGCTGGGGGTGGTAGAACCAGGGTCCATGGCAGGGCTTTTATTTTTTCCCCATTTTTTATTTAAACACCTTGGTTACAAACATGATTGTGGTTGGGTTTCAGTCACATAAGATGGCAGCCCCTATCACCAGTGTAACATTCCCATCACCAATGACCCAAATATCCCTCCTCCCCTCCCTGCCCCCACCTGTACTCTAGATAGGCTTTCTATTTCCCTCAGACATTCTCATCGTTAGGATAGTTCGCAATGTAGTTATTTCTCTAACTAAACTCATCACTCTTTGTGGTGAGGTTCATGAGGTGGGCTGTAACATCCAGCCCAGGGAGGGCGTTTCTACCCTAATAACATCCTGAGGTGTTCAATGCTTATGCCTGGATCTGTGCTTAGGGATCACTTCCAGTGAGAACTGAAAGATTTTATGCAGTATTGGGGATCAAACTCTGGTCAACCCTGTGCAAGTATCTAGTTCAACCACTGTACTGTTTAGGGCCCCCTAAACCCCCAGTTCTGACCTGTCAGAGTTCAGAGAGACAAACACTGCCATGAAAACTCACTGCTGTACCCAGTGTCACATAGACCAATTCCAGCCCAGTTCCCCTAAGCTTGGAGCCCTAATACATAGCATCAGGCACCTGGGGGAGGCCCATGAGTTTCCTTCCCTATGGACAAGGATCTTTTGGAGACCCACTAGCTTTCTCCATCTGGGCAGTTACACAGACATTGTCTGCAGTAAGGCCACTGAGCTCCACTGAGCCCTGCACCCAAACTTCCAGCTTGTGGTGCCCAAATAAATGTCTACCTCGAAATGAAGCTTTCTTATAGACTAAGTGCGATTGGAGTTTTTGCCAGAAAAAAACACAAGTAATTTGGTCTTTCAAGACCACAAAACTGGACAAATTCATACTTTTATTGAGTATAGAGCCAGGGCAAGAAGTAAGTCCTACACTGCTGGGTGTGACAAGAAAAAGAAAGGAAAGGGGGAGAAAGAGGAGAGAAGAGGAAAGAAGAGGGGAAGAGGAAGAAAAGAGAAGAGGGAGGGGAGAGGAAAGGTAGGGTGAAAGGAAATAAAGAAAAAGAAAAGAATAAAATTCATGTGTTCTTGTGTTATTTGGAGCAGAACCCATCTGAGTTTTAATTTTAATGCTTTGAAGCTATCTGAGCCAGCGGAAGTCATTCCTTTTTCCCAGCCTCATTTTCCTGATGGGGAACATGGCGTGAGCCTTGCAGAGAAGCTTCGAGACCCACTAAAGGCTGAGGGTGTGATGCCAAACTATTCTAGAAGCCCAACCCTCTTGAGAGACAGCCCTGTTCCCACTTCCCACGGCTCACGAGATCCACTTTGAACCTCCTGCCTACAGTCATTGTCTTTTCTAGGAAGCAGAGCAAAAGTGAAATATGGACAAAATATAGAAAGGACCAGGCACAGATTAACTGTCATTTGACTCTATGAAACTCGAGACATGGAGCGGTGTGTCTGCTGAAAGTAACAGGTAAGGTCAAGGAAGGTTCCCTTAGTGACCCACCACCTCCTGCCAAAATTAAGACCTGTCAAAAGATCAAAATTAAAGGGCAAAGTGTGAAGACTTTAGAAATATATTTTAAGCATATTTTTTAATATATGCTTTGGGGAGGAGCAAGTGGTAGGTAGGAGCTACTCACAGCTTTGTGCTCTGAAGAACATGTGATACTAAGGGTTGAACCCGCGCCTTCTACATACAAAGCAAGTGCTCAGTCCTTTGCGCCTCATTCCCAGGCATTAGGGCCAGAACCCCAATCCCTCAATAACCAGAACTAGTTTTGAGTGATGACCCTAAGAACCAAATTGGGGCTGTGAACAATTATTTTCCTCCTCCGATGAAGTGTGCACAATACATGTGCAAGGGAGGAATTCTTGAGCCAGGTGGCTGGAACTTGGAAGCCGCCAAAGAGTTGAAGGACATGGGGTCCCCAGAAGAGAGATGAGTGAGAGCCCAAGGTATTGAAGGGTGGGCTCCAGACAACCTTCTAGACCACCAGGGCTCAGCCCCTCAGTCCACTAGGGTCTCTTCAGACTCTTCCATCCACCAGCACTGGGCCGTGAAGACAAAGGCGGAGCCAGGGCGAGAAATCAAGGTGCTGTGATCCTTATCTGCCTGGATACAAAGCCACGCTCTGTTTAGTAAGCACTATCTGGAGCAGCTACACAGCACAGCCTCACCAAGAGGGTGGAAACCCATGGAATGGAACCAAAACCTGGTGATGTCAAGGGGTATTTAAGGCTTTGCTCAGATGTGCTTCCAAAAACATTTCTGGCAGCGCCAGGAGCTGTCTAACGTGCTTTCTTGATTCAGAGTTCTTTCATGTGCAGAAGCATACGGCCATTTCTTCTGAAGAAGCATCCAAAGTAGCACGGGACATGTTTTGAGACCTTTCATCCAGGGAAATGAAAGGAACCTGGCAGACAGTCTCATGATTCTGCTCACTAACCTTCACTGTTGGCCCATTTCAGAGCTGGGTAGTAACCAAACAAGGAAAATCAGGGACTTAAGTGCCTCTTGTTGAAATTACTCAGGTCTGAATCTAACAGTCTTGAAAATCCAGGGATTGTTATCTGAGCAGAAAGGGCCTTCCCGGAAATAGGAATTTTAAAGCAATGGTTTTAACTGCAGCAAAAGAAATATAATACCAAAATGTACCACTTTTGCCTTTTTTGTTTGTTTGGGTTATTTAAACATCTAGCAGTGCTCAGGGCTTACTCTTGGCTCTGCACTCAGGGATCACTCCTGGAGGGGATTGGGAGACCATAGAGGATGCTGAGGAATAAGAGTTGGTTTGGCTTCGTGCAAAGCAAGCACTCTGTCTGCTGTGCTATAGTCCAGCCACAATCTTAGCCTTTAATCTTAGGGGAGGTGAATTGAAAATGGGGTAGTACAGGGATGTAGACCGAGGACTCCCCCTACAAGGCATGAACTCTATTGCTGAGCCACATCCCTGACCCCTATCACTTTTTAGTGGACAGTTTCATGGCATAAAAGACAGTCCCATTGTTTTACAGCCACTACCACCAGTAGGCAGCCATGTGACTCTTTTTATTTTGACAAAACAAAATTCTGTACCCATCAACCAACCCTCTGTCTCCTACTGTCCCACCCCACAGTATTTAATATTGGTGATTACTTCTGCTCTCCCCAAACCAACTCACTCTAGGTATCTTCTTTAGAGGAATCACATGCCTGTCTCTGTAAGACTGGCTTTTACCATATCACTTAGCATCATGACCACATGGTGCATCCATGCTTATATAACAAATACCTGAACACCCTTCCATGTTTGAGGCTGAATAGTATTTCACTGAATAGATGTACCACTTTTCACTTTTCCATTCATTTGTTCCCAAACACCTGACTTGTTTTCACTTTTTTTTTTTTTTTTGGTTTTTGGTTTTTGGGCCATACTCCGCAGTGCTCAGGGATTACTCCTGGCTGTCTGCTCAGAAATAGCTCCTGGCAGGCACGGCGTACCATATGGGACACTGGGATTCGAACCAACCACCTTTTGTCCTGGATCAGCTGCTTGCAAGGCAAACGCCACTGTGCTATCTCTCCGGGCCCGTTTTCACTTTTTTTTGACTACTGTGACTATTGTTCATGCTTGTAAGATAACATTTCAAGATCCCACTTTCAATTCCTTTGGGCTTATACCCAGAAATATGATTTTGTATCACATTAATCTACTATCTGTCTGACAATCTTCATTTTGTTTTCCACAGTGCAGGTTACAATCTCACCAGCAACACACAATAGTTCCAACTTTCTCGACATTTCCATCAACATGTATGTCCTGATACATATGTGTCTGGATAGTAATCCTCTTAGTAGCTATGTGAGCTGGCATCTCATTGTGGGTCCAAAAGGCCTAGTTTGGTTTCAAAACTACTTAGAATTTAAACTCAGAGCAAGTTTATTTATTATTATAATGGGGGGGATGGGCGAACCCAATGGTACTTAGGGTTTATTCCTCACTCTGTGCTTGGGGATCCCTCCTGGGATATATGGCTCAGGAGGCCATATGTGGTGTTGGGGGTCAAACTGAGGCCAGTTGTGTGCAAGGCAAATGGCTCGGTACTATCTTTCTGCCCCTTCCCACTGGGCTTCTCTTATTTTAGAGGTCAGCGGTAGGTAGTAAAAGCTGTACTCCATCATATCACAGGAACCCACATTGTCTTTCTCTTTTGGATGTCATGTTCCTTATGTCTCCTAATAAACGAGCACTTAGTGCATTATACTCTGTGAGGAAGCACAGATGTCCCTTGCCTCGTGAGTGAGTGTCTGAGTCACTGGGCCTTCCCTGTGGCCAGATGAGTGTGAAGCATAAGCAACCGCAAACAAACAGGACAAATTGCCAAAATTGGAGTGAGTGTTAAGAGCCAGGAAAGAGAGAACACTTCAGTGGGTCGGGACTGGGATCAGGCTGTGGTGCCTTCTTGGGATCCTGGGGGGGCTACAGTATCTGCAAATGAGTGCTGAGTGAACAAGCCACCCCAGAAAGGAAGAAGGGAAGAGGGATTTACCCTCTGACACACTTCTGCTTCCCGCTTCCATTATGCAGTAATACAGGGGATGAGGGGTGAGATAATAAAGGGAAGAGAAAAGAGAGGAGAAAGAGAAGGGGGAGAAAAAGGAGAAAGAAAAAAAGAAAAGTGAGAGAGGAGAAAAAGAGAAAGGGAAGAGGGAAAGGAGAGGGAGGGAGGAAGGAAGGGGAGAGAAGGGAGAGAAAAAGATAGAGAGCACACAGCAGGGAAGGTACCTGCTGTACATGCAGTGAACCATCTGTATGCAATGAACCAATTTTAACCTTTGGCAACTCATAGGGTCCATGAACCCCACCAAGATGCCTAAGAGGAGAGCCAGTAAGAAGCCCTGAGCACAGCCAGGTATGACCACCAAACTAAAAACAAACAAACAAACAAAAAATAGTAGATATACCTGGAGATCGTATAGCCACTTTGGGCATGTGTCTAGAATGTGCCATATCCTGTTTGATTCCTGGCACCTAAGCAGGGTCAGACGTGACCCTAGAAGCCTATTCAGCTCTGCAGGGATGCCCAAGGTATCCCCAACATTGGAGAGTCTAAGCAGCATCACATCTTTGGACCTCTGTGCCAATTGCCACTGAGGTGACAGTTGCTAACTGAAGAGTCCCAGCCCTCCAAAGCACTGTTTTGAGAGGTCCCCCTGACCTAAACAAAATACAGTACAGTAGAAACCATGTCCAAGAGACAACTCCATCTAAGGGTGACTGGGCAGTGAATCAGGTGCAAACTATACCTCCCCATCGTGCTGCTAGTTGCCTTGTATGCTTTATGAAGGCTCCTCACACCTTGTTCTCCCCAGAGCACAATACACTCAGCTTCTATGAGCTGCCACCATTTACCCTCACCCCAGGATCACAGAAGCCTCTTCTGTGGGACACTCAAAGCTTTCCAAGGGAGTTTTATTGTGGAGAGCGAAAATCTCATCATAAAGATGCTTGAGTCCTTTTCGTTGCCCTTTGACACTCTGGCTGAGTCAAACATTTGGCTTGGGGTCACAGAATCCTGCCATTCTCAGCCACCCACCTAGCAGGAGCCCAGACATCTGCCCTGGTGAGGTGAGGAAGCTGCACATTCCAACCACAAGATGCCCAAGTGCATCGGGCCTGGTTATTGATGGAAAAATCAAATGCAATATATTGGTTGAAAATATCTAATGGAAAGGAGCTATGCTAGAGGGAAAGATGCCATCCTTTAGTTTGTTAAAAAAGGAAAAAGAAAAAGAAGAAAATGGGAGCTTTCCCATTAAACTTAGATGCCCTTATAGCCAGAACTCAGGTTCCTGTGTGACCCCAGGCTTACCTGAGGTATGATAGACATGTTCTTCCGGAGGTCGTGAAGCCCAATCTCGGTCGTCAAAATCTTATCAATCCAGATTTTACCTTCAGGTTCTGACAGTCTGAAAAGAGCTGAGATGAGGGAACTTTTGCCAGCGCCTGTTCTCCCCACGATGCCAACCTGTGAGAAAAAAACAGGAGGCCTATAAGACTCTGGATGTGCAAAGTAAAATACAAGGGACATTCTAGAGGAAAGAAGCCAAACAAAGAATTTGCTTCTCTTCCCCTTTTGCACATTATAAAATATTCTAGACACAATTTAATGGCAAGATTTCATTCATGCAAAGTTCCAACACAATATACTCTGCCATAGTGTTCCCTCCGTCCCACTCCTGTCCCCTACCATGGACAGGTCATTTCTGTGCACTCCCGCTCAATTTCTGGTGCCCTGGGCCAATTGTTGACACAAAAAGGGTGATCTCCAAGCTGGGCTTGGGTGACATTATGGAACCAGGAGTTCTTTGTTGAATATGGGGCGAGCTGTGCAGAAGGCTGGGTTGTCCTTGCATGGTAGGAGACTCAACTATAACTCCCTACCATCTCCCAAACTGTGACAACCCAAGAGCGGCAAATGAATAAAGGCTCAGGGGTTCTGGACAGAACCATCAGCCCTGTTAGAATTGTTCCTAGTGAGGAGTGAACTGAGACAGTAGCGGTCTTGGTGGTCATGCTAGTGAGAAGTCAACTGTTGGTAGAGGCCTTTGAATTGGTCCTCATATTGCCTTCTAATGAGATGTCTCGTGATTGGTTCCTTGGTTTACATGTTAAAAAGATGTTTCTCCATTGCCTCCTCATCTGGCCTTTTCCCCTTCCCCTTGATCATGGCCCTTGTTTTTCCCAATAAAGGCTGCTTTGGAGTCCTGGAGGAGGAGCTGCCATCTTGGCTCATGGTTCCATGTGGTGGAGCAACTGGCTTGTGGGTGAACAGCTTGTGGTATGAGTTTCTGGTCTGCTATTCCTTTCAAACTGTGTGTGGGTTATTTCCTACGTTGGAACTGCTGCCAGACCTTACAAAGAGCTTTCCTCCTAGTCTCCAGGTCTCTCTCTCTCTCTCTCTCTCTCTCTCTCTCTTGATTCTGGAGACATTCTCGGGTCTCTGTCTATCATTCTCTCTCTCTCTCTCTCTCTCTCTCTCTCAATATTGATTCTGGAGACATTCTTGGATAATATTCGAGAGAGATGAACAAGTTAATCCAAAGCATTTCCCTCCCTCATGTCTTCTCATTTAAGACAAATTCTTCTTTGGAAGAAAAATCGAAACCACTTTTGGGTATTCTGTTTCGGGCTTGTTTTCTGTCTTGAAACATCTTTTTAAGTTTTTATAAATGCAAATGCCAGAGTTATAAAAGACAGTGGTGTGTGTCCAAAATAGTCTGAATGAGAATCCCAACAATGACAACAACAATAACAACAACATACACAGCACTTGCTATTTAAGGAAAGCCTTTCATCTGAGCAGTTCAAAAGACATTTTATAAACCAATTAATACTTACAATTGCCCCTCGGGACAGATTTGTGTCAAGTATCATTCTCGTTATTAAAAGCAAAGCAGAAGGAAATTAAGAGTACTGACAATAAGATCAAAAGATCAATATGGCAGGTACACGCTGGCCAGGAATGAGGCCGTGTTGTAAAAACTGGCTTTTTGCTGTGTACATGTAAACCCACATACAGAAATGGGCCTTCTCCATTCGAGCTAAGCTCAACACCAACATCAAGGGATACACACCTTCTTGCTCTACCATCTGGTATAAAGAAAGGGCCAAAGGCACACTTTCTCTATCTGTGAATTAATCCAGTAAATTAAAAAAAATTAATGTTGGGGTAAAATGGGCCCCAGCCAGAGGTGCTCAGGAGCTACTCCTGGCAGTGCTTGCATGTTGGTTTACTTTATTCAGGATAATTCTTTTTTCTTTGTGCAGGAAATACCTTTGGATTGGCCCCCTTACCCCTACCTGTTCTCTGCTCATGGGATGATCCTACTCTTCCCAACAAATTTTTGGGTCAGAGAGACTTCTGGCCCACAGCTAGCCTGTCTTCCTTATTTTACCTTTTGCCTGCTTGCAGAGAGCTTGTAGTGGAAGTTCCCAAACCTGTTTTATCTCCCTAACCTGTGAGAATTATTTCCAGTGTTAGTGTTGCTTTTAGACCCGCATTCCCCAACCCTTTGAAACTGGGGCATGAGGCTTTCACTATACTCAGGGAAGCCTATATGGAGTCAGGGATCAAATGAGGGCCAGCCACATGCGACCTTCTATACTAGATCCCTGGACTCAGTAAATACAAAACCCCAAACCCTACACACTTTAAATACAGAAGAAACTTCCTGAGCTTTGATTCTACATTGTGGTCCTGATCTCATCTGACTGCTTCTAAAAGTGGTGAAGCCAAAGAATAAGAACTAGTACTGGTGTGGATCAGGGAGAAGGAGACTTTCATTACTGGGGAGAATGTCAACTGGTCCAGCCTTTTGGGAAAATAATATAGATATTCCTTAAAAAACTAGAAATCGAGTTTCCCTTGATCCAACAATACCACTCTTTAGAATATACCCTAAGAGTCCAAAAACACCAAGCAGAGTGGTACAGCAAAATTTCTCTGCATTCCTGTGTTCCCTATGCTCACTGCAGCACTATTCACAATAGCCAGAATCTGGAAACAAGCCCAAGTGCCTGAGAACAGATGAGTTGATAAAGAAACTATGGTACATCTATACAATAGAATACTATGAAGCTGTTAGGAAAAATTAAGTCATAAAATTTGCTTATACAGAGATAGATAAGGAGAGTATTATGCTGAGTGAAATGAGTCATAGGGAGCGGAATAGACATAGAATAAGTGTGCTCATTTGTGGAATATAAAAAGAAATGGTATGGTAATAATATTCAGAGATAATAGAGATGGGAGCCAGAAAGACTGGCTCATGGTAGAAAGCTTGCCACAAATAGCAATAAAATGCAGTTAGGGCAGAGAAGGGACCACTATGCAATGATAATGGGGAAGGATCTGGACAAGAACTAGGTCCTAAAAGGAGGTAAAGTGGTGTGCATGATACCCCTTCAGTAGCAATTTGCAAAGCAATATTTAAAAGGGGGAAAAGGAGGGAGGGCGGGGAGGGTGGAGAGAGGGAGAAAGAGACAGCAAGAGAGAGAAACAGAGAAAAGAAAGATATCTGCTTTAGAGGCAGGCAGGCGAGGGGGTAGCTGGGAAACTGGAGACATTGGTGGTGGGAAATGTGCACTGGTAAAGGGTGTTGGACATTGTACTGATGACTGAAAGTCAATCATGAACAACTTTGTAACTGAAAAAAATTCCAATTGTATTATAAACAACCCTGTAAAATATTCTTTTTTCAAGTAATAATGGACTTTGAGAAAAGGCTTTTTACAGATGGAGAATGTAAGAACGACTTCAGTTGTTTTTGCCAACATCAGGCCCATTGGCATCTAGGATGAGCCTCGTGTATATTTACAAGTGGGTCACGGTGACCATTTCAGGCTCATGTGTATTTCTGGGTGATCCTGTACATAAACCAACACATGGAGATGCAGGAGTGAACCATGTCTGTGAGATCAGGGCGTTGTTCCCAGCTTTCAACTCTACTGAAAAGTACCCACCTGTAAATGGGGCAGATGAACACTTGGGTAAGTAGCCAAGGTATGGCAGGAGCTTGGACGGGTCCCCATGACCAGAGGGCTTATCAGCTATTGTCACTCACATACCAAACTGGCGATGATAACCAGTAAGCATGGCTCTAAACTACACAGGGATAGACAATTACTTTTTTTTTTTTTTGCTGAAGTTTAAGCCACCTGGTAGTGCTCAGAGTTTACTCCTGGTTTTGAACTCAAGAATTACTCCTAGCGGGGAGGAAGGGAGCGAGAAAGGGAAAAAAAAAAAAAAAAGAATTACTCCTAGCAATGCTTAGGGTGTTCCTATGCAGTGCCAACGATGGGACCAGGGTCATCCATGTGCCAACAAGTGCCCTACCACTCTCTGTTAGATCACAACTTTCTTTTACCCAAAACAAAGGAGCTCCCCCATCTTCCTCTTTCCTTTTCACCTATTCCTTTGATATATAAATGCACACCTAAACTAGAGTAGCTTGTAGCTTGATATAGGTACTTTTGTCTCTCACTGGGCCCTCCCTGTCCTGGTTGGTAAATAAAACGGTTTGGTTTTGGTTTGGTTTGGTGCACAGAGAGGCCACGAGGCAAAAAGCCACCGACTCCATGATTCTCTCCTGACTGGCTTGGTTTATTAAAATTTTGCAGTTACCCTGCTTCAGACATGTTCTGTTCACCTAGGGTTGGAAATATGGTGCGTGTGTAATTTCACACCCTGTGTCACAATTACTTTGCATTAAAACCAGCATAGAGCTGGAGATATGGTACAACAGATAGGGCATTTATCCTGCATGCAGCCGACACAGATCCAATCTCTGGCACCTTAAGCCCACCTAGAGTGATCCCTGAGTGCAGAGCCAGGGATAAGTCCTGAGCATGGCTGGTGTGGCCCAGAAACCCACCCACCAAACAACAAAAATCAAACAAGCAAAAACCAATCCATCAAAAGTGAGATGACAAAGATTAGAATAGTGAGGCCATGTTGCATGTGTTCTACAATACCGAACTAAAAAAGGAAGGGGCAGTGCAGAGACCCCTCCCCCACCCAGCCCTAACTTTTTTCTCTTTTTGGTCATTAACTCTCTAGTGTGAAGGCCTTTTTCTGGACATTTTTCCAGGTGAGCCATGAAAGCTGCCCCCACGTTGGACATTCATAGCCCAGGAGACATGGTGAGCCAGTCTGGCTTTGATGGTTCTGCCAGTCAGGTTGGGACCTGAGCATCACACTGGCATATCAGCCATCCTGTGCCCAGACTTCTCTTCATCCCTCAACCCAATATGGAGTCGCACCTGTGACCTCACTGTCCTTTCCCAGACTCCTGGCTTGGAGCATCCAAACGCCTGCTTTTCCTAACATGAACATGGTACCAGGGTCAGCTCCACCTGTGCTTCTAGATTACACTCCCTTATTTCATAGGGGGATGCTTGTAACTCCAGATTTGAGGTTGCTTCTGGTGGTGCTCAGGGGATCATAAGATGCTAGGGATTGAACTTGGGTAGGCAAATATAAGGCACGTGCCTTGACCTCTGGACTATTTGTCTGGATCCTCAGTTCTCCCCATTTTAATCATCTACCTGCAAAAGTCTGTTGTCTCTTAAAACGAGAAGAAATTAATTAAATGAAAATCTTTCATTTAATTCTAACCAATGTAGGTGAATGAGAAAAATAAACACCAGGGGGCAGGGGTGATAGTATAGTGAGCTAGGTGCTTATCATGTACATCGTTACCTGGGTCTAATCTCCAGCACCCTATATATATGGCCATCCCATATTATTACACCCCTAGGACTGATCCTTGAGTGCAGAGTTAGGAGTAAGACCTGGCCATCGCTGGGTGAGTCCCAAAAAGCAAAAGCAAAACTAAAACTAAACCAACCCAGCCACAACCTCAAGCACTCTTATATAAAACATTCTGAAAATGTGGACTTATTTTCTTTCAGGAGAAGCGTCTTTGTCCATTCATGTTTTGAATGCTGCACATAGAGTTAAACAAGATGGATTTAATCCGAACATATCATCAAATTAAGTTTCATTTAGTAGTTTGTGAAAGTAATTGCCATAATGGCCCTTTGGCACTGCGTATGCTTCGTGATCATTTCTTTCACAAGCTCTTGTTCATGGATATTTCAGCTGGATCTAAAATCTGCTACTCCAAGTCACCAATTGTACTAAATATCCTTGCAGCTCAACCTTGGCAAACCACCTTAATTAGTTCCTCCAAAAAAATTCTTAGATGTGGAATCATTGAAGAGCAGGTAGGAACATTTCTCCAAGAAGGCTGTTAAGTCCTGCCAACCTTCCCCGAAGAAATAGAAGCCCAATTCCACTCCCATCCTTTTCTCTGCATCCAGACCTTGACATGGAATCAACCAATGGAACTCCCTGCCCTGCTTTGCTTTGTTACAAATTCTGGAACTTACTGTAAAAATGAGGGGTATGGATGGGAAGGTCACAGGGCAGAGGGGCATAATGCTAAGAGGAAACCAAATTTCCCCCTGAACTTGGGACTATATGCTTATTTGGGGGTGTACTTCCACACTGCCCCTTCTGCTGTTCTGGCTTGAGTCTGTCTGCAGGAGACTGTCCAAGGGCTCCAGGCAGCAGCTCTATGAGCTGGTGGCTTGACTCAGTATCTGCCCTTCCCTTCTCTGTTTCCTCCTGGTGACTTTGGGGGTGTCTTTTATATCTGAGCTCAGACTGAGTCATGGGATTTGGGGATTTGGAGGAGGGAGTAGGGGGTCCCAGCCAGGGTGCAGTCCCCATGCGAAACCGAGCAGGAGAAGGTGGCTTGGAAAGCAAAAGAGGGCAAGAGGCAGAGCTGAAGAGCGCCCCCAGAGGAGGATAGAGAAATGGCAGGAAGGAACAGGTACTAGAGAGCACGTTTGAGTAGAACCCAAGAACCTCAGCCAGGCCAGATCACAACATTCAGACAGATGCAGGCAGTCACACTCCCCAGTACTTTCTAGGAAGAAACACTCAGGATACCACCATCTGGTGTGTGTGTGTGTGTGTGTGTGTGTGTGTGTGTGTGTCCATCCACCCTGAGAATGCTCTGGGGTTGCCCCATGGATATTAGCCAAGCTGGAGATCGAACTCAAGACCTTGTATGTGCCAACACTTTACCCTGACAATTGCACTATCTCCCCGGCCCATATTTACTGCATAGAGGCACATCTTAGTGGAACTCAGGGCTCAGGTCAAGGTGGTGCCAGGCACCCTCTGAAACGAATGCCAGCACCCACCACCCTCTCATTTAACTCATCTCTTCCTAAGAAAGCGAAGGTAGAAGTGGTGAGGCTGCCAATCCTCACTGTTTACTGGATGGGTTGTTTAATCCTCCACTGCTGGTGGTACTCAGTAATTACTTGGAGCTCAGTGCTCAGGAGTGAACCCTAGGACAACTTGGGGTGGGGACATGAGGATTGAAACTGGGGCCTGTGTGTGGCCTGGACCTTAAGTTAAGTGCCTTGATCCTTGTGCCATCTCTACAGCCTGAGGCTAACATCTTAAAGGGCAAGACCCCCCACCCACCCAAACCCTGCCACCTCACAACCATACCCACCTTTTCTCTGGACTTGATGAGAGCTGTCAGATGCTTCAGCACCAGAGGCCCATCCAGGCTGTAGGTGAAGTTGACATTATCAAAAACGATGACACCCTCATGGGGCCAGGTAGGTGGCGGCCGCTTCTGGCACACCCAAGGCGCCTCCTTCTCCAGGTCTGTGTATTCCATCACACGCTCCACGGAAATCATCTGCAAGACATGGTCATGCCCTGGGTGAGGGTCTGAGAAAAAGTGGGGTAAGGAGAACGAAGGGTGAAACTAAACATTTCCCCCACCCCACCCCGCAAAGGAGAGCATCCCTGGGGAGTCTGCTGGGGACTCCTGGAGACCAATACATGTGCTTAGGTGGGGGAGGGTTGTGGAAGTGAAGGAAACTGTTAAAAAATAAAAAAAGATTGAAGATTATAATGATTAATCAAACCTTCAAAAGAGATATACATAATTGCTATTAATTGCATAATTTTAGGCAAAGAGTACTAACTTTTTTGAAAACTCCTTAGAGACTAGAGAAGGTATATTTTGCATGGAGTTAGGATTCAGTTCCTGACTATGGCCATGACAGGCCCCCAGTCCCCAAGCACTCTTGGGTGTGACCAAACACAATGTTTGAAACTTCTTAAGTATCAATAGTCTCATTTTCTCTCAATAAAAACAACAAATGTGCTCAGGTCTCCAATGCTCATCTTCCTGCCTGATCACTGCAAACTGGAAACGGATTCAAGAAACAAACACGAAGGCCAGAATCCTGATTTCGCAACTGCGAAGTCTAGAAAATTCTAGAAGTAAGGCAAGAGGGGACTATTTCTCCCACTCCACCACCAACCTCTCACTAAGCTTTGCCACAATTCAGCTGGAGGATGGTTAACCTCACTTTACCAACATTTCCCATCTACTGCATCCTAGAGGATGGGTGATTCTAGAATGGTCGGGATTGGGGCAATGGCCTGGTTTGTAACCGGGGTTGGGGTTCTTTCTGTTTGTTCACACCAATAAGAGATTTCCAGGTAAGGGTGGCACCAAGCAATTTTAAAAAGGGAGTGATAGGTTAAGTAAGCCTGAGTACTCCTGCAAAAGCAAAATGGAAAGATTTTGTTTGGTTCCACAACTGAGCTAGGCCAAAAAGAAATAACTGGAAGGATATTTGCCCTGTATGAGGCTGACCCAGGTTGGATCCCTAGCATCCCATATGGTCCCTGAACCCTGCCAGTAATTTCTGAGCACAAAGTCAGAGGAAGAACCCCTAAATATTGTGGCTGTGGCCCCCAAAAGTAAAAGGAAATAAGTACCCTCTGGGCAGTCCACCTAATCACGTCCATTTCCATTTGGTTTTACTTGGGGACCCACTTCTGGCTTGGTGCTTGGAGGGAGTCATGGGGTACAGGGATCAGGCCGGGCCTCCACCTGCAAAGCAAGCACTGAGCTCGCTTTGCATCTCCAGCTCACATGACCCAGGCGGCCACATTCACAGAGAATCGTGTCCCCTGAGAAAAGACACCAGCTTGCTGGGACATGTAGCACATTCATCACTAATCCCTGAGAGGCAGAGTAAGCCCGTTAGTGACAAAAACCACTTCCAAACTGCCAGCTTTTTTTGTAGCAGGAATGAACGGGCTGGTAAAAAACTCAAAACCAGCAGGCTGGGCTGGATCCATAGCACAGTGGAGAGGCCGCTTGCCTTGCATATGGCCAATCTGGGTTCGAGCCCAGGCATCCCATAGGATCTCCCCTGTGCACTGCCAGGAGTAATTCCTGAGCTCAGAGCCATTAGTGATCCCTGAGCACCACCGGGCATGGCCCCAAATACAAAAAGCAAAAGAAAAATGAACAGGCCTGAGAGTCATGAGTTGTGAGCCCCTCTCCCATCTCACGGCCGCCCTCCCACAGAGATGGTTCTGACATTTGAAGCAAGCTGGTGAGGGGCAGAAAAGCTGCTGACATGGCATCCCCCGAGCCGGAGACCAAGATGTATACATTTGATTTTCCATTAACCTTAAACAGATGGGAGGAAGGACGGGAGGCGCTCTGTTCCCTACAATGTAAAAATAACAGTGCGCGTGTTTCCCCCACAGAAGAATGGCTTTTATGCCACTGAGTGGGGAGGAAGGAGGGGTGAGGGAAGGAGAGACCATGAGTGAGACATCCGTTACCATGTTCTCCACCTCGGCGCTCTGCCGGACGCACCACTGGAACATGCCCATGAGCGTGAGGGCGTACGAGAGGGCCAGGCCCACCTGCCCTGCGTCCAAGGCTGCAGGGAAGAAGACATGGTCAGTGTCACGAGTGACCCTGGTGGCCTTCAGTGTCTTGAGAAGGTGACACTGAAGTCCTTGGCTACTACCTTGAGTCATGGTTCTGTTATCAGCAGATTGTGGTCATCACACTCACACACACACACACACACACACACACACACACACACACAAATTTAAAATCAAGGTTGGAAAAGTAGTATAGAGATTAAAGTGATTGTTTTGCATACTGCCTGTTCTGGGTTCGGTTCCTGCCATTGCAAGTGCTCCACTGAGCAGTGCCAGGAGAGATCCCTGAGCACAGAACCAGGAGTGAGCTCTGAGCACTGTTGTATGTGGCCCAAATCCCAACCCATACCCATGAAACACAGCCTAAAAGCAACCACTTCAGTTTGGTGTGATGGCAACTCTGACCCAGCAGGTGGTCTGTTTGTGGGTTCAAGGAGTGAGATCAGAAATAAAAACTTAGGTGTCCCTTCCAGGGGCTGAAAGGTGGCTGGGTAAAACCCAAACCCACACTGAGCTCCCAGAGGTGGTGGACAAAGTGGAGAGAGGTGAGGGGAAAGATCATCCACTAATCAGCCTCCGATACCTGCTGGTAACCATTGAGAGCAAGACAACAAGTTCCAGGAACCCATCCCTTTGAATTTGTGCAACCCTGTCACTGCTGCACTGCTCAGTGATGCGTGATGGGGCAGTTTCAGTGACACTTTGGAAACACACCCAACACAGGAGCCCCTTTCCACTGCAACTCATTTTCCTTCTCATTTTGCTAATATCTTGGGATATCCCCAGCAGTCTAGTCAGACCCTATACTATGGTTATTTGATGTTGAGGATAGAACTGGGCTGGCAGAATGCTTCATTCTTTGTACTAACCCTTTCCAATGTTTAACATCACTGTAAAATATTTTTAATTTATTTTATTTTATTATTATTTTTGGGTTTGGGGCCACACCCAGAGGTACTTAGGGGTTATTCCTGGCTCTGCACTCAAAAATCACTCCTGGCAAGCTCAGGGGACCATACGAATGCCGGAGATCAAACCTGGATCAGCAGCATACAAGACAAACACCCTACCCACTGTATTATTGCTCCAGCCTTAGTAAAATATTTTTTAAATAATTTGTGTTTGTTTGAGGCCACATTCGTATTACTCAGAGATCAGTCCTGGCTCTATGATCAAGTGTCATTTCTGGTGGGATTCTGGGCACCATAGGTGGTGACTGGGATTGGACCCGGGTCAGCTGTGTACAAGGCAAAAGCCCTACACACTGTACCATTATTCTGTCCTAGAAAAATTTTGTTTCTTTTTTTGGGGGGTGAGGGTCATCACATCAGGAGGCACTCAGGGGTTACTTCTGGCTCTGTGCTCAGAAATTACTCCTGGCAGGCTTGGGGGACCATATGGGATGCCAGGAATTGGACCGAGGTTCATTTGGGGTTGGCTGCGTACAAGGCAAAAACTCTACCACTGTGCTATTGGGCTGGAGAGATAGCACAGCAATAGAAAGTTTGCCTTGCATGTGTCCGACCCTGGAAGGACCCGAGTTTGATTTTAGGCAGCCCCTATGATCCCCCTGAGTCTGCCAGGAGTGATTTCTGAGATCATAGCCAGAAGTAACCCCTAAGCGCCACCAAGTATGGCCCCCAAACAAAAAGTAAATAAAATATTTTGTTTCTATTAACATGAACAGGTGCTGAGGACTGAGCCTAGCAACCCTCATTCTCAGAACAATGACCTCAAGTCTCCCTTTGTCACCACCAGCTACTCCAAGAACATTGAAAATATTTGCTTGTCTTCACCATTTGTGGAGAAATGAAAGGCCACACTCCAGACAGACTTCAGTGACCCAAACCCATAAACAGGCAGCTTGGTCGACCCCAGGCAGCTAGGCGGGGTGGCAGAAAATGCAAGGACCAACTTGTCAGAACCAGCAACTGGGCAAGGTGGCGGGCCTTGAATTTGAAGTTGTTTAAGTAACTACAGGCGCATGGCACTCATGCCAGGGATACTTCTCCACATCTGTACTTACTTTTGGCCAGAATGAGCGCCCCGAAGGCCACCACTATGACAAAGACAGCACAGATGGCGTCCAGACGAACAGCGAACCAGCGCGACGTCGTCAGGAACAAGAACCACGCCTCTGGAGTCACGGAGGAGACACAAAGAGTCCCGTGAGCCACGGTGGAAAGAGAAAAGCCCCATGAGCCACGATGGGAAAAACAGGAAATCACCACCGTGTGTGGGGACAAGCAGGACAAGTCCCCAGGACAGTGACCGTGTCAAGTGACAAGCCCTGCGTGAGGGATGCAAGGGAAACACTGGAGTGTCTTGGTGGAGAGCAGACTTTTTAAGCCACATTTCAGGATGAGAAATAGGATCATGGCAGAAAAAGATACAAACTGAGAATTTATGAGCCCAGGTCTGAGCCAGCTGGTCAGACCTGTTTCGGTGCAGAGGGCAGCTCCCCACTGACTTTCTAGAAGTTTCCACTTCTGCTTCTTGGCTCTGTTCAGGTTACTGAGATGCCTCAGGTATTTGTGAGCATGTCAGTAAAGGCATCCACCTACAGGTCATGCTCTAAGACATTGTTTTATTGTCAAAGTACAAAAGAGGCTGAAAAGATGGACCAGAGTTTCTCTATAATTGGGAAGAAATTTTCCAATTTCTACATGAAAAACTGGGGATAAACTTTGCCAATGCATCAATTAAACAAGTATAGGGTGGGTAAGTTTGCTAATGGCACAAGTGACCAATTTCCTTGGCAACTGTGCCATCAACAAATATGGTCTGTGGACCCAGGTGGCCTGGCCACTTTTAATTTTAAGTTTTTTAATATTTGTGTTTTGGGGCTACACCCAGTGAGGGTAAAGGCTTACTTCTGAATCTGCTCAGAATCACTCCTGGAGGGCTCAAGGGACCATATCAGATGCTGGGGATCAAACTAAAGATGACTACATGCCAGGCAAGCACCCTCCCCACTGTCTCTCTGGCCCCAACCACTCTTTCTATTTTTTTTTAATTTAACTTTGTTTGTTTGTTTTTTGGGGGGCCACACCCAGTGACGCTCAGAGGATTGCTTCTGGCTCTGCACTCAGAAATCGCTTCTGGCTTGGGGACCATATGGGATGCTGGGTATCAAACCCAGGTCTGTCCTGGTTCAGCTGTGTGTACCACTGTGCTACCACTTCAGCTCCAACCAACCACTCTTTTTAAATTTTTTTTTAACCACACTTGGCAGTGCTTCTGCCACTGCACTGAGAAATTAATTCTGGAGGTGCACGGGGGACCATATAGGATGTCAGATAGCAAAGGCAAATGCAAGGCAAATGCCCTACCCGCTGTACTATCCCTTTGGCACCCACTTTTAAAATTTTAAATAAAGTTTTATTGAAACATAGCCTTGGCTGTTGGCTAAAGAATATGATCTGTGCCTACTTTTGTGCTACAAAAGCAGAGTCAAACAGTTGCTATAAGACACTGCAGTATATGAAGTCCTATATTCAATGAGCCTGCTGAATCCTGCCCTGTCTGAAAGCCACAGGGGTCAACATAGAGCAGGGAGGAAGAGGGGGTATGGTAGGAGTGGGAGCAAAGCCAGCCAAGTGGGAGGGAGGAGACATGGGGAGAAGCTGTGCAGGGGCAGAGCTGAGGTCTGAGGTGCCAGAACCAACTTCCACCCAGGTCCCCACTGGCCCCAGAAACATACAGACCTGAGTGCAAATCCTGGTGCGCATCAAATAGCTCCTGGAACCTCTCCTCAGCTCTGTGAGCGCGGATGACCCAGAGTCCCTGCAGAGATGCTGACAGGTGGGAAAACACTGGGCTCCGAGCTAGGAAAGAGGAAAGAAACAGATAGTGACAGACTGAGAGCTGAGCTCATCAAGGCTTAAAAACCAAACACCACCCTGACTCCTCAAGACACCCATCCCAAAATCTACTACAGTGTTTCTCAGTGGGAACCTGCTTCCTTATACAAATATTTGTCATGTTGGGTCAGAGTGATAGTACATACAGCAAATATGTCACTTGCTTTTGCATATGGCTAAGCCAGATTCGAGCCAACACCTATATTCCTCTGAGCCTGCCAGGAGTAGTCCCTGAGTGCAGAGGCAGGATTAAACCAAAGTGGCATTCAGTGTGGCCCCAAAACAAAACAAAAAAGCAAAAGTATAGTGTCTCTCAATTGTCTATGACTTAAGATAGGTAAGCCTCTAGGTATTTCTCCTCTTGGCTTCCAGAAAGTTCAGTTGGTATTACTTGTTAGTCACACTAGTAACTGCTTGAGATTTTGGATGCAAATATTTCTTCTTCATTTTTTGGCTATCATCATGGTGGCTTTCTTTTTTCCTTCTTTACACTGAGTTAAAAATTGGGTGATAATATTATAAAAAATATCAGTACTTATATAGATGTTTGAGATGATCACTATGGTAAGTCTAGTTTAGCACATAGCTGCCAATATTTTTTCTGTGATAGTAACATTTGCTTATTCTCAGTAAAGGACCAATCTGCCATACAGACTAACTAACTTGAGCCTTCACTATTCACTATGCACCTATGAGTTACTTACCAAATTTTCTGGCATAGAAGATGACCGGGCGTATAAGACAACCCCTTAATTTTGCAGTTAAAACATAGGTTTAGGTCTATATACGCTGTATCAGACAGAACGTTCCTGTGCTGCGTGTGCCGCATGTTTTCCTGTGCTCACGTACCACAGTGAGCCAATCACAACAAGCAAAGGTTCAAAGGTTATACTATAATAGACTTCCTCTCTGACTCTGGCCTATCTGAGCAGGCTTTTTACAGTGTAGATTCGGGTTCAGAACATTGTCTAATTGGCATGCATCAAAAGCCTGCTTGGATTGGCTGAGTTAGAGAGGCGGTCCGAGCAGCCTTGCAGTGATTGGTGCAGGATTGAGTTGGAAAATTCGTTTTGTGGCAATATTTACACGATTTTCGTTTAGCGGCATATTGAAACATTTTTCCGGTTATACTTGGCGTATAAGACGACCCCCAATTTTCAGTTGACTTCATTTTGTTTCAAAAGTCGTCTTATACACCGGAAAATACAGTATACCTGGAAGTTTATGATTTCTGACACATTCCAACTTAAGTCCCTCTTTATTAAAATGCAATAGTAGTCTTACAAAATATTTTTGTTTGTGTTTGACTTTTGAACCACATTCAGTGATGATCTTGGGTTACTCCTACTTCTGCACTTAGTAATCACTCCTGGCAGTGCTCAGGGGACCATATAGGTTGCCAGGGATTGAACACAGGACAGCCATGTGCAAGGCATATGTCCTACCTGCTATACTATCACTCAGGCACCTCCTTTTGAAATTTTTTTGTTAAGTAATGGATATATTTACATAGTAATAAGATATGTTTATCAGAATGATTTTTTATTCTTTCTTTAGGATTATCTACAGAATAGAATAGTTAATCACTCCTAAACTCAGAAGTTAAAGAGAATAACCAACCAATGCCATGGACTGTTCAGTTGTGTTCTGCATAGAAATATATTTCAGTTTCTTTTAATAAAAGCAGTCGGCGGCGGTGGTGGTGGTGGTGGTGGTGGTGGTGGTGGTGGTGGGTGTGGGGGGGGGACCACAAAAAGTCTGGTATAACACCAAATACAGGTGATAAAAGGGAGCAAAACTGAAAACAGGGCTTATCTTTGTAAAGCATTCGACCATCAAACTTTACTCCATATTATGAGTATGTGTGGCAAGTAAACTCTCCTTTGAATGCATCACTTCCAATGTGTACTTCTTGCCTAATAGTTCCAACCCCGTAATTCTGCTCCTTGGGGAGGAACTGGTGGGAAAAGGGCTGCAGCTCTGTGATTGAGGCATAAAAGGAAGCTAGCTTGCTTAGTGGCCCCAACTTACTTGTAGATTCCAGACGTTTGACATCTCTAGATGTTTGTAGGAAATACCGTCGAAGCACAATGAAGATGATGCCCAGAGGAACCAGAGGAAGAGCAATCCAAGGGATCACTGCAATGGCCACACCCACCACGCCGATCACTTGTAGAAATGTCTAAAAAGGCAGAAACAGAGCATCTACTGATGGGGATGGCTGCAGCTCATGCCTGGAGCATGTGACATACCAGGCTGGATCCTTGTCATGAGTGTCAATCAATATGTAAGTCAATAAGAAAATAAGTAAACAGAGAGACCCTTCATGAGTGTCAAGGCTGAAACTCCTTTCTCCAAAGGACATATAAGAAGGAAAGAAATCAAGGTGGGAAGGATGAAGATGAGAAAGGGAAGTCATGGGGGAGTTGGGGCTTTGGTCACACTGGAGATGTGGAAAAGTGATCTAGCTATAACCAAAGTATAGACTCAACAATAGAGAAAATATGAGATCTAAGCTGAAGCCTCTTAATTTTGGAATGAATCAGTCAAGATCGTAGACAGGTGGATGAGATGGGGTATGATGGAATATGGGAGCAGTGGTGGAGAAAGTTGATGCTGGTGGAAGAATATGTTATGGAGCTGAAATTGGTAAAACTGTTATTGAAATATGATATATGTTGATATTGGTTTTGAAATATAATATGCCTAAAACTCAATTATCATAACTTTGTAAATCACAATCCTTAAAATAAAAAAAAATTAGAGGACAGAGTGATAGTACAGTGGGTAGGATATTTGCCTTGCATATGGCCAACCTGGATTAGATACCCGGTATCCAATATGGTCCCACTTGCCTTGCATGTACCTAACCTTGGTTTGATTCCCAGCATACCACATGGGCCAGTGATTTCTTAGCTCAGAGTCAGGAGTAAGCCCTGAGTGCCACCAAGTGTGGCCCAAAAAAACTAACTAACTAACTAACTAACTAAATAAATAAATAAATAAATAAATAAAAACAACCAAAAGACTCATCAGAATGGCAAGGCATGCTTTGCCAGACCCAGGATCAACATTACACACTGACTGTGTTCTATGACTATGAGAAGAGCTTTGGGGTTCAGCTCCTTTGGGACACTCAGGAGTCAAATAAAAGAGGCACTCTTATGTTCCTCTCAAGATTCAGTTTTCATGACAAGGACAATTAGCAGGCAGGTTAGCAGAGATGAGACAATTCCAATCCTCTGCCTCTCATGTACAGAAAAGAAGGAGTTAATTATAGACTCAGGGGCAAGATGTTCCAGTCAACCTTGGGAAGGCTGAATTGCTCTGCCTCAGTGTTATTCTCAGCACTTGATGCACGTGGACTCTCCAGAGCCACCACATAAGTATTTTACACACTTTCTCTCACTTAAGCTTCAAAGTAGCTCTACCAAATAGGATTTTATTTTACTGACAGAGACATGTTGTTGCAAGGGGAGTAAAAGCTACTTGAGATGACAAACTATTTGTCACGGATGAGGAGGCCTCCTCAGGAACTACCACATGTGACATACAGCACATTGGTGTGGGCACATATCACTGGTAGGTCACACTTGGCATTCACACAGGGCAGATGGTACCAAAGGAAATAATTGTTGCCACCATTTCATGAGACACTTTATTTTGGCTTAGTCCAACAAAAAATCAAGCACTATTTGTGATGCAGCCAGATGGTGAGAAACAATGTATTTAACTGGCTCCTTTTGTTGTTGTTGTTGTTGTTGTTTTGGGGCCACACTCAGCAGTGCTCAGGGGCTACTCCTGGCTCTGCACTCAGAAATCATACCTGGCAGGCTCAGGGGACCATATGGGATGCCAGGAATCAAACCCGGGTCTGTCCTGGGTAGGCCACGTGCAAGGCAAACACCCTACCATTGTGCTATCTCTCTGGGCCCCAATTTTTCTTAGTTCAGGAATCACTTTTACATATTTGAATTCCTCCTCACCCCTAACCCAAACATGCTTCTTTCTTTAAGGGACTTTAAGTTCACCTACAGGCCCAATAAGAAACAGAAATATAAAAAGAAATGGTTTCTTAGCTATCTACAGAAACATTTTGATAATAAAGAAACAACTATAGAGTCTCTAAAAGGTCTCTGGATAATTTTATGACCTGGATCTCTATTCAGTTTTCTATCTCTTTGGTAAGCATTTGAAAATTTATTTCAAAGGCTAACAAAGACTACAATGGAAGCCAAATGGTCATGGGTTTGCTGGGAGCTCTGTGCTAGATAGAAGCCTTTGTATGCTCACTCACTACTGCCTAATCATCCCCTTATCATGAGGAGATCTGAGTTGGGGAAATGATCTTGAACTACCAAGAAGAGGAAAGGTGGAATAGAAACCCAAGTCACTTAGGTTCTTTGGAGCTGATGTAAAATGTTCATATTTATCAGGAAAAATATGGCATTCCGTGTGCTCCCACACATTGGGAAATTCACATCAAACCACAAGAAAGCGCCTCACACCAGAAAAAAGGCTGATAGCCAAAAGATTGCCAACAACAAGTATTGACAAGGATATGGAAGAAAAGGAGTGACACTGGTGGCTGTGCCAATCTGCAGCCTGGATGGCAAAGAGTATGGCATTTCCTTAAAAGAAAAAAAACTTTCCACAGATTCCAGCAATCCCACTCACAGGACATGTGGAAGAGGTAAGAAAACTCATCTCAGAAGATGAGATACTTGCACGACTATTTCACAGCTGTGCCATTCTCAGTAAATGGGAATCTATATACAAACACAACTGCAGGGACCTGAATAAAGTAGCTGTGGTGTATGCATTCAATAGATTCTATCTCTGCCAGTAGTAAGGATAAAATTGCCTGTGGGGATGAGAGATGGAGTTTGGGAGGAAACTCTTCCCCAATTCTGAGTACATTCATGGAGGCTCTTTGAAAAGAATTATACCTTTATATATAGGTCTTGGAATAGCCAACTTCCCAAAGAACTTGGTATGATAGTATCTCTATTGGTGACTAAGTAAATTAGTAATTATAATAACTGTTTATAGCTTTAGCTAATATATAACATTAACTAATTATAGCATTAACTAATATAAAGTTTATTTTCTATTAGTAACATATTCTAGATAATATATACCATATTAATAAATACAGTTTGCATTACAAAATAAATTACACATACATAACTGACATTTCACATGTGTTACATATTTAAAATATATTTTATATATCCAACATATGAAAAAGTATTTATATCTAGATAAAATATGCTACATAAATATATATTCATATTAGAACACATCTTGGAGGAGGGTTATGGGCCATAAATGGTGATGCTCAGGGGTTACTCTTGGTTCTGCACTCAGGAAGTATGGCTATAATGCTTAGTGGACCATATGGGTGGCTAGGAATTCAGCTTCCATGAGTCATATATAAGGCAAACATTCTACTAGCTGTACTGTTGCTCTAGCCCAGTGGTTGGCAACCTTTTTTTTCAACTGAGCCAAATCTCGCCAAAACCATGATTGAAATTTATTTTGAGAGCCACACAGGGTGCGCACTGACAGAGGCTAGGAGCAGAGTCCTGACTCCTGGAGTGGCCGCCCGGCACTCAGAAGTGCCAAATTAAAAGTGTAAAGAGCCACATGTGACTCACGAGCTGCAGGTTGCAGACCACTGCTCTAGCCCCAACATATAAAAAGTTTTATGTAACAAGAATTTATATTAAGTTATATTATTTTAAGTTAGTAATGAAATACCTCCCGATTTCTTATTTCTCAGGACAGCTTTAGTCTTTGAGGGTATATCATAATTTCATAAAATGTTATTATTGACTGCTCTAAGTCCTTGAAGGATGCCACCTAAATTTAAATAGGGATTATATTAAATCCATATAACAATTTAGGTAGAATGGTTATTTTGATTATTTGATTCTTCTATCTATGAACATGTAATATTTTATATTATCCAAAGGTTCTTCTTTTTCTAAAGTGACTTACAGTTTTTAAGTTATAATAGTTCTTTTTTTAAGTAGATTCCGAGGTTGTTGATGCTTTTGGAAGCTATTTTTAATGCAAAAGATTCTTAGATTTCTTTCTCTTTTTATTTCATCATTTGCATATAGGAATGCAATAGATTTTTTGTGTGTTGACTTTGTTGCTAGCTACTTTGTTTTATTGATTTATCGTAGCTAGAAGCCTTTTAGAAGACTCTTTAGGGTGTTTGATGCACATTATCATGTTAACTGCAAATAGTAATAATTTGACTTCTTTTTCTATTTGGACTCCTTTGATTTATCTTACCTTATTGTTGTTTCGAGAATTTTTAATACTGTACTGAATAAAAGTGATTAGAGTGGACATACTTGCCTTGTGCCTGAAATAGGGGGAATGCTTTCAGTATTTCACCATTCATAATAATACAAGTGGACCAGTCTGGTCACAAGAAACTGAGGCACTGTGGCCTCTGATCCCTGTTTGTGAGTCAGGATCACCATTTCAATACCCACCACCACCACCACTACCCACTACACATACACACAATGGAAGGATGTCATTTGAATTTAAATAAAGAATATATTGAATCGATACAATAACCAACCTTGGTTGGCTCTATGCGGTTCCAGTCCAAAGAAACTGGAGAACTAATACATCTGGTATTTAGGATTACCATTTTGCCACCCTCCTCACAAACCCTGTAGGAACCCCTCTGCAAAGTGCATGGCTGTACAACCAGTACACATTTGTTCACTTTTTTGTATATCATTCTGAGTACAAAAGACTTTCTAACTCTAGTCACCTAGCTATAAAACACATAAGAAGTATATCCAGACTTCAAAAGTCACAATGGGAAAACAATGCAGAACCTGACCATACTTAGTGAGTGAAGATGATTACTGTAAGACTCAACCAGTACTAATCAGCTACATGACCTCTCTGATAAGGACATTAGAGAAGAAATGTTGAGGATGTTTAAAACTCACAGAAACAATGGAGTGGATAGCCAATAAAACACAAGAGAATCTGTGTGTAGAAATGAGGAAACAACAAACAGAAGTGACAGAATTGAAGAGTTTAGGTACATGAAATGAAAACCTCACAGAAGGCCTCAGCAGCAGAGTTAACAGGAGGTGGGGGGGGGGGGGCAAGAATCAGTGAGCTTCAAGATGCAGAAAACCTCCAGACAAGAGCAGAAGGTAGAAAAAAATATCATAATAATAAATAAACAGCTGACAAGAGAACACTTGAGATAAATTTAGGAGGAACAACACAAAAATCATCAGGGTCCCAGAGCATCAGGAAAGCAACTCAGATGAAGGAGCAATAGTCAGAGATACAATTGTTGAAAAGTTCCAGAGTTGGATCATACACACACACAAGTCCAGAAACCCCAAAGGGTACCAGATAAAAAAGATCTAATAGAAACACTCCAAGAGACATCCTAATCAGAATGATGAAAACCACAGAGATAAAATACTGAAAGCAGCAAGATCAAAGAAGAGAATTGCATACAAAGGAACATCCCTAATATTACAGCAGATTTATCAAAAGAAACCCTCCAGGCCTAAAGACAGTGGTGGGATAGTGAAAAAAAATTAGCAAAATGAATGACTCACCAATAGTTTATTCAACCAGACTCTCACTGAAGGAATGATACATAATTTTATGGATTAACACCAACATAGAAACTCTATGGACTCAAAACCATCTTTACAAGAAATAAAAATTTACTATAAGATAAACCCCATAAACACACCAAACTCCTGAAGAAATATAGCACAAAACTAAATGACAATAATCTCTCTGAATGCCAATGGACTAATGCACCAATTAAGAAATACAGAGTGGCAGAATGGATTAGAACATAAAATTCTGCTGCCTGAAAGAAATACATTTCAGAGCAAACATAGACTTGAAAGTCAAAGGTTGGAGGACAATTTGAAGGGGTAAACAACCCCTTCAAAGAGGCCTGGGTGACTATACTAGTATAAGATTACATAATCTTTAAACTTAAAAAGGTTTTAAGAGACTACGAAGGTTATAATGATAAAGAAATATGTACATCAGGAAGAACTCACACTCCTAAACATACATGAAATTAAGGAGAGATCAGCAAAATATTTAAAACTAATAGACTTGAGAAAATATATATTGAGAGCAATACAATAGTAGTTGAATACATTATTACTACTCATTCACCTCTTAATATATAAACCAGACTAATGCTCAGAAAGGAAATACTTGCTTTAAAAAAATAAGTGGAAGAGAGGGGTTTAGTATATATAGACCACATGCTTGGACACAAAGCCTACCTCCACAAAATCAAGAGGATAGATATCATATCAACTACCTTCACAAATGCAATGAAAATAGAAGTTAATCACAAACAGAAATGGAGAAACAACCCAAACATCTGGAACTAAATAGCTCATTACTGATCAATGAGGGAATTAAAAGAGTCCTGGAAACAAATGAGAATGAACACACTACTATCTACCAAAACATGAGATATAGCAAAGGCAGTTTAAGAAGAAAGTTAATAGCTATGCAAGTATTCATCAGGAAGGAAAAAAGGGACTATATAAATAACTTGACTTTACAGTTTAAAAACTGGAAAATGACCAACAAAAGAAGTCAAAAGCAGGCAGGAAAAGGAAAGGTTGGTTCGAATCACGGTGTCCCATATAGTCCCCCGTGCCTGCCAGGAGCTATTTCTGAGCAGACAGCCAGGAGTAACCCCTGAGCACCACCGGTTGTGGCCCAAAAACAAAAATTAATTAATTAATTAATTAACTAATTAATTAATGTGAAACTCAAAAAAAATTTTAAAGATCTATGAAAAACCTAGAGCTTGTTATTTAAAAAAATAAACAAAAATCGATAAATTACTAGCAAGACTCACAAAGGGAGAGAAAACCCTAATAAGTAGAATTATCACAACAGATACCATAGAAATTCAAAGAACCGGATCAGAAAATTGAAGAAAGAGAAACATTTCCAATAGCAAAATCAGACACACATCACAAAAATAGAGAAGTACAAACTGATCCCTGATAAATACAAAGTTCCTCAACAAATACTAGCAAATAGAATCTAAAAATTCATCAAAAAGATCATGACCAAGTGGGATGTATCCTGGGGATGCAAGGATGGTTTACCATATAAAGTCAATAAATATATGATACCATACCATAAAAGAAAAAATGTGATCATATCCATATATGCAGTGAAACTATCTGAAAATATTAGCACCCATTTATAATTTAAAAAATGCTTAACAAACTGTCAATTGAAGGAATTTTCCTCGACATAGTCAAAGTCATTTATGACAAGGCCACAGTGAACATTAAACTTAATGGAGAAAAAGTAAGATCAGGCATAAGATAAGGTTGCCCACTCTTGCTACTTCTATTCAATATAGTACTGGAAGCACTTACAATAGCAATTAGACAAGAAAAAGTTATTAATGGCATTCTGATAAAAAAGAAGTCAAGCTATTACTATTTGTGGATGTTATTTTAATAATAATTAATAAAAACCTAAAATCTTTACAATAAAAGCTATTAGAAATAATAGATTTTTATAGCAATGTAGCAGGCCACAAAATTAATATGCACAAGTTGGTGGCTATCCTATATGAAAATAATGAAATAATGAAAGATGAGAGATTTTAAAATATTCCATTCACAACCGTGTCTCAGAAACTGAAGTACCTGGGAAACAGCTTAACTAAAAGGACTCTAAAGAAAACTGTAAGACATTATTTAATGACTTAATGACATAAAAGAAAACACAAGGAAATGGAAATATTTCCTACTCGTGGATTTGGAGAACTAATATTATCAAATTAGCAATACTCTGCAAACCACTGTACAGATTCATTACAGTGCCTATAAAGATACTCCTGATATTTTTCAAAGAAGTAGATCAAATACTCTTGAAATTCATATGGAACAATAGCTAAATATTGTTAGTTATAAATAGCTAAAGTAATCCTTGGGAGAAAAAAGATGGGAGGTACAACTTTCCCCAACTTAAAGCTATACTACACAACAGCAATAATTAAAACATCATAGCACTGGAATAAAGAGTCTCAGATCGATGAGATAGAGTTGAATAAACTAACGCAGATTTTCAGGTATAAATCAATTAATTTTTGATAAGGGAGAAAAATATATGAAGTGGGACAAAAAAAGCCTCTTCAACCAATGATATAATTCAGTCAAATTAAGACATGTTTATCTACTTCTATTTGCTTGACTGAAGACCTTGAACCATTGAAGATGACACACTACACTCAACTTCATAAAGGATTCTATTCATGTTTTCCTCAATATAACTGAATGATCAAGGGGACTAATACAGATCTCAATCCACTCTGAATGAACTGTTGTCTTGATTATTGTGGCTTTATAATAATGTAGAAGATTGATGATAAAGCAAGATACTCCTATTTCCCCCCTCCCTGAATAGTTTTGGCTATTTGGGGAGTTTTTGTACTTCATATCAATTATAATGAATTTTTCTGTATCCCTAAACAATGTCCTGTTATTGAAACAATATATGCATGAAACTACCATTGACATGAAACTATCATGGTTCATCAATAAAAATGGGGGCCCTCTCAATATCAATGAACAATCTCCAAAGAAAGAATTATTGTGTGGAGTGCACACCTCTCAACCTGGGGGAGGATGCTGTCTCACCAGCAGATATTTCTGACAAACTCCATGCGCATCTCAACGAATTTTTAGCTAAGTATAAAAGAAGAAAAGAGAAAATATAACATTCATAAAAAAAAGTTAATTGTTTCATTTTAGAATCTGCCCAAGTTGGGAAAAAAAAAAAACCTACTAGCTAGATGAATAGTGTCTGGCAATTTTTTTTAAGATACTAAAGAAACCCCACAATTCTATCTAGTTGATGAATCAAGAGATAGAACACCTGTGTTCTGACATATTAATTATGGGGGGCTGGGGAGACACTACAGTGGGTAGAGTGCTTTCTTTGCACAGTTTACTGGGGCTCAATCCTCAGCACCTCACTCAGATGGCCCCTGGGCCTATCAGGAGTAATATTTGAGCACTGCCAAATAATAATAAAAAAAAGAGTAAAATAAAATACCAATATGGAAAGCACTGCATCAGGCTCCCCTGTGTCCCACAATAGACATATTTCCTAGACAGTGTTTAATCCCATGTGCACATCAGGTGTGCATAGATTATGGACATGTTTACTAAGGAGGAAACATGTTCTTAGCTATAGAGAAATTTTCCACTTTGTCCCTAAGTCTATTCTTTGAATCTCTACAGATGATTACATGAGCTACAGTCCCTATACCAACAACTAACTGGAAGAAGATTGAGTAGATATCTAAACGCCTTTGAATTTACTACGCTTTCCCTTGGGCTGCTATTTTCTTTTTTGTAGGATTTCTTGTGGCTCTCCTCTGACCTCTCCCAGAAAGTGACCGGTTCTAGTGTCCCAGATATTTAGGGATTATAACCCACTCAGTTCATTGCAGACATGAAAGAGATCTGGCATATGCTTGGTCACTACCATGGATGCTTGTTTACATGAAGAACATACACACACAAAAAGACACCCAGAAAAGAAGAACTTAGGCCCCCAATGAACAAAACTGTATAAGAAGTTAAAAAAAACATCAAGTATAATTCTAATAACCACATAAAACCCAAAGACCCAAAATGAGGCTGAGCATTACAGATGCCTCCACTTCTGTATCTAAATGAAAAGTACCAATTTGAATTTTTATTACAGGTATTTTACACTCCTTCACAAACAATTTTATTGTCATTGGGGGGGGGCATACACAACAGTGCTCAGGGACTAGATGGGATGCCAGAGATCGAACCCGGATTGGCCACATGCAAGGCAAACTCCAATCCAGCTTCCTGTCATTTTTTTAAAACTGGGGGGTGGGGGTGTCACACCTGGTAGTAATGGGTAGACAAGGGATCCAACTAAGGGTTTCACATATGCCAGGATGCATTTGGGCCACATCCCCAGCTCCTCAAACATTTAATCTTACAATACACAAGAACCTGTTTGGTATTTAATTGCCAGCTGCATACAGTCCTGTAAAACTCCAAGGTATCTCTCACACTTCAAACTTAATCCATGGGATCCTTTGTGAAGTCTTGCTTGGCAAAGTTTGTGCCAAAAACATGTTTTCTATAAGCAGCAACAAAAAAAAAATATACTTTCCTTGTTTTATGCAAATAAATATGTCGTCCATACTTCTGGCTCAATCCATTTTTATTTCAACTCTCCCGCTCCCACTCATACTTATATTAGGTACAAAGTGAATATGTATTTAATCATGAGGCCAGGCCACTTCGTCGGGAGAGACAGAGCTTTTACTATTTGTTTACAGTACTAAAAACATAAAACTAAAATTGGGATCATTAAGAGGGCTAACACCTCAAAGGAATTTCAAAGCTTTTAATTCAGCTGTCAGTCAGACTCATTGGAATCCTGTTCCAAGTTGTGATAAGTACAAATCGTCCAGATTGCCTTAAACTATTATAGATTTTGCAGGAGATAGGCCTGACGTGCAATAAACAAAGTAAGATTCACTTCTTGGCAAGAAAGCGTGGCAAGATTTTCTTCTGATTTAAAGAGGCGGGGTGGGGGGAGAATGCCTAGTTTTTAATCAGTCGGCTGTTTACTGATGTGGGTGTTGGAGGGATCCTTTGTACTTATTTATTCTGCAAACATATGAGATAAAAGAAACCTTTCAATGAAATGACTATCCTATAGACTGGGCCACAAGATTCACCAGTCACACTGATTGGTGCCACTTTGAACAGGTTACTTAGAGTACGGAAAAATGCACCGTAATTCCAAGCAACTCACAGGATTCTTTTTCTTCTATTACAGGGAGAAAAAGTGGGGGAGTCTAAAACAGAGGAACGCCTACATCTTCCCTCTGCTCTTGGACATGTTTGAACACTGCAGGTTCTGTGTTGATTGGTGCATGTATTTCTCAGTGATTGGAGTTCCCAAGTCCTTCCCTTTTACCTGTTTCTTTCAGATTCTTCAAACTCAGTTAATACTTTTGGGGGGATGAGCTGGGAAGCTGCTTCCAAACAATGCCACCAGGCTGGACAGTTGACTATTGCACCTTCACTGTGGTGTTGCTTGAAACCAGCAGTGCTGGGACCACATGAGTTGTACCACATGAGTGCCAGGGATTAAACTGAGGCCTTGCAAATGCAAGGCATGTACCCCCAGACTTTTGACTAACTCCTAGTTCACTTTTTAAAACAATTTTAGTTTAATAATTTTCTTTAACTGCATCACTGTTAGAAACACCCCTACAAAGTTGTTGAGTTTCGGTCAACTATGTCCGACACCCATCCCATCACCATGCATATTTCTCAACACCAAAGTCCCTAGTTTCCCTCCTGTTGCATCCCTCCCCTCTCCAGCGGACCTCTATTGCAGACATTTTTCTTTTCCCTCTTTTCCTTTAAGGCAATCTGGTTTGCAATACTGTTACTAAAGGAATATTCTGCATATCACTTTCCCTCATTTTAGCACCCAGTTCTTGTCCAAAGTGATCACTGCCAACTCTCACTGTCCTAGTGGTCCCTTCTCTGCCCTCACTGCACTTCCCCACTCTTTGTGGCAAGCATCCTATGGTGAACCAGTCCTCCTGATCCTCATCTCTATCATCTTTGGTTAATATTCTTGCACTGTTATTATTTTATATCCCACAAATGAGTGATTATTTGCTATCATCTCCTTCCCTTTGGCTAATTTCACTCAGTCTAATATTCTCTGTGGCCCCATCCTCCCATTCTTCCTGTGTAACCTGATCTCACCTGCAAGACCCCACCCATTTCGGGGAGGGGTCTCGGAAACGGTAGGTAAGGCTTTCACCAGAGAGGATGAAGGCTTTTGGGTCTTTGCAGGCATGGAGGGCAGAGGGAAGATGGCTGAAAGGAGTTAAGATGCAGGGCACGCTAAGAATGGCATGTGTAAATGGTTAGCAGCCACATCTGTTGGCCAGGGCAATAAAGATGTTATCTCACATGAAGCTTGCCTGTGAGTGAGTTCAATACCCATCGCTTTCTGAACCCAGACCAGCCGGTTAATGGGGAATAGAGCCACGTGGCCTGGAATGGCAGAGAAAGGCCTCCGCCTCCATCCACCATCCAAGTCCATCCTAAGGGCTTAATGCAACAATTCTCCGTATTCATTCATGTGTCTCCATATCCATGAATAAGCAATCGGCTTTTAAAATAACTATAGTATTCCATTGTGTAGATGTACCATAGTTTCTTTATCAATTCATCTGTTCTTGGTCAGTTGGGTTGTTTCTAGATTCTGGCTTTTGTGAATAAAGCTGCAATGAACATAGGAACATAGAGGGCTTTTCTACATTGTGTTTTTGGGCCCCTGGGGTATATTCACAAGAGCAATATTGCTGGAGCATATAGAAGCTCAATTTCTAGTTTTTTTGAGGAATGCCCATATTATTTTCTGAAAAATATGGACCAGTCAATATGCCCACCATCAGTGAATGAGAGTTCATTTCTCCCGCATCTGTGCCAGCACTGGCTGCTCTTGTTTTAATTCACTTTTAAATAAAATATTATGGCACTTCAGTGTACCTTATTTATATGCTGTGATCTAGACAAACTCTTAAGATCAGGGGTCTCCAAACTTGTTCTTCCCTTGAAATCTGCTAATGAGCATAGCTCTGCTGTCACTGCCTCTCATTGTTTCATATTCCAGAGATTCCAGAGACCTGGAATCTTTTAATTACTACTTAATCCTGAGTCCTGAGCTAAGGCCACTCATGGGTTAAAGATGTTTGATTTACAACTTGTTGGCTAGCACAAAAGAAAGTTATTAGGGAGATTTATGGTCAATCTTCTTTTGTGTTTTGTCTATGTTGGATAATCAATAGCCTCCTTTTTACCCTTATATAGTTACAATGATTTTTATTACAAATTTCAAAACCATCAGCATGCTGTTCAAAAGACACACCCTTCAAAGTAACATCATCCATATGCCCAAGAACAGATGAGTGGGTAAAGAAACTATGGCGTAGATAGATAGATATAGATAGAGATATAGTTAGAGATAGATATAGATGCATATATATATATATAAAATTCAATACTACTCAGTCATAAGAAAAGCTAGTCATGCAATTTGCTGCTATATGAACAGATCTAGAGTGTCATGGTGAGTGAAATCAGACTAAAAGACTCAGAGTGATCTCTCTCATGTGTGTGATATAAAGAAATATAGGGCAATAATGAATGCCCAACAGCAAGAGAAATGAAGAGCAGGAGAACTGGTCTTCAGTAGGAAGCTTGCCACCAGGGCAAGGCTGGGGGGTGGGGGTGGGGGTCCAGGAATAAGTCAGGGAAAGGAACATTAGGACAATGGGGGGAGTGCCCATCACAGAAACATGTGGGGGGACTAGAGGAAGTTAGAGCTGGGACCTAGGTTGACTGCAGGCAAGGCAAAATGCTACTGGCTATTCTATTACTCAGGCTCCTTATTTTTTTTTCTCAAATGAATCTTATTTTGTTTAGAAGAGTTTTTGATTTGTTGCAGAATTAATAGAAGCTTAGAAATTTTCAGTGCCTGCCTATTTAAAAAATGTGGAAAACTATTAATTTTCCTAAAATGACAGCTTTAGGCATATCCCATTAGCGTCAATAGATTTTTGTTTTCTCTTATATCTGAATTCATTCTGTTTTTTGTTTATAATTTCTTGGAACCATGTTTTGATTAGAGTCACCAAGAGTAATTCTTAAGTGCAAAATCAGGAGCGACTGCTGAGCATTGATTGCTAGGTGTGGTCTCCAAAACAAAAGGAAAGAAAAACAGTTCTTTGGGGATATCGAAGGGCTAAGCTCCACATCCCATAAACCCCTGCTTGTTCCCTCAACACCCCTCCCCACAACCTAGTGACATTCACTTCAAGTTGGCATCTTTGGAACTGAGGCAAGGGAAACTCCAAGGCCCTGCTGATCCCTATGGAGATGTAGGTATTTCAGATCAGTCTGACACACGGTCTCCAGGCAGAAGAGTCAAGTAAATCATTTTACCCAAAGGAGTATGTGTCCTCCAGCGCACCTCTTTCTGGCTCCTCTTCTAAGACACACATCAATAAACCACAAAGCAAAGGGATAGAGATAGTACAGACGTAATACAGTGGAGGATGCTCGCCTTGGATATGGCCTGCCTGAGTTTCATCTTACACCTCACAGGGTTCACCCCCGAGTATATCTAGGAGTGAGTGAGCACTGCCAGGTGTGATCCAACAATCAAAAGAATGAAGAGAAAAAGAAAAGGAAAAGGAAACATGAGGTGGAAAGAATTAAACAACTACCATGATGAGCAGCATGAAGGTGGGAAGCATTATGAGATGGAGTACGAGGAAGGGCTGATTCAGCTCCTGCTATCTCCCTAACTTCTCCTTTATTAGTCTCACAGCCAAGGGCGCTAGCATCAACCCAGGACTGCTGCCTGGTCAGGCACACTATGCCACTGTGCCAGGAAATAAAGTTCTGAGAGTGAGAAAGAGAAGGACAGTAGGGAGGAAAAGGAGGGAGAAAGAAGAGGGGGGAGAGGAGAAGTGGAAGAGGAGAGAAGAGAAGTAGAGAGGGTAGAGGAGAGGAGAGACCCTTACTCCCTCCACCTGGTTAGGCCTTAATTAGCTTCTTATGAAAGTATTATCATTGGTGCCCACCTGCTGTGCCAGACAAACTGGGAGCAGGGGCAGCCAACTAGGAGGGACCCTGGTGTTTAACTCTCACCAGAATGCTGTGAAAAGTTCTTTCCTAGTGCGTTCCTCATGGTGCTGGACAAAAACGCATCTGTCCTCTCTGCATTCGTTTCAGGAGCAAATCTCAGATGAACCTGTGAACTAACTTCCTTTCACCTGGGACTCAGAACCCTACAATTCCAGGCCAAAGTGAGAGCAGTGATAGAGCATTTGCCTTGTACGTGGACAACCTGAGACAGGCCTGCGTTCGAACCCTAGCATCCATATGGTCTCCAAGCCTGCCAGGACAGATTCCTGAGAGCCAAACCAGAAGTAACCCCTGAGCGCTGCTGGGTGTGGCCCCTACCCCTAAAAAAAGAAACCCTACAATTCCCCACCACTCATTCCTCACCTATCCTCCTTCCACGGTCCAGAAAACCCATTTGAACAGAGTACAAGAGTTTGGTCCATGGGACCCACAGGCCCCATCCCTTCTTGAAGGAAAACTTTTGCTCCAATACCTTGAGGCCTTACTTTTTCCAGTTTTCTTTTAAAAACATGAAAACTGAAGGACTTGGTTAAAAAACAAAAAGAACGAGTTGATGGAAAGAGCCTGGTGATGCTGAGATCTTTCAAACCCCAGTTGGACGATGCCTTTTGTGCAGTGAGGACCGGAGGGAGGGCATGGAAAGAAAGAGGTCAAGGTGCCAGGCAGGCTGGGAAGGACTGAGCCTTTGTGGGCAGGAGCGGCTGGAGGGCTGTCACCACACCAGCCCGACACCTCCACACAATGTGGATCGAGGGTCAGTGGCACTGAGACAAGCAGAGGTAGTTCCCCTCCCATTCAAGGCACCACACAGCCAGTGACCTGCCTACTGTCCCCTGGCCAGGCCGCCTTTGTTCCCTGCACCCAAATGCAAAAGCCTTTTCTCCTGCAAAGACCTGCCATTGGGCCATTTTCACTTCACGAAGCACCACTTGATGGTGGGCTTTGTGGGTGTGGGTGACATGTTTCTCAGTGGTTCCCAGCCCTGGCTGAGACTAGCCCTTTATGCTCATGAAAGGAGATGAAAAGTCACTATTTAAACTCAGTCAAGTCAGTGATTTTTTTTCTCTTTTTTGGGGAGGAAGTTAAGGGGTGAAGGGGGTAGCGAAAAATTTTTGTTGGTTTCTTCTAGCTTTTGCTCAGAAAGTTAACAGCCTTTGGCTGAGGTCACTGAGCACCCCATCATGTACTCCCAAAGCAGACCCCAGCTCCAAATGCCATAGTTTGGGATGAGTCACCAAATTCAGCCTCTAGTTTTCCAGGTGGCTACCGAGTGAAGAGAGAAACTGAAAACTTTCCAGAGCTTGGGGGGGGGGGGTGTATTTGAGGGAGCCTACAGCATGGGGTGCTCAGCAGGTAAGGCTGGGACCTGTAGTCTTGAGTCACAGCTACAGGACAGGGGTGATGGGAGAACAAGGCTTTGCGATGAGGGACAAGCACAGTCTGTTCACCCTCCAACTTGAGACAGGTGTGGCCATGGAGCTGCGTAAAATAGCCTGTGTCTGTCAAACACAGAGTGTGGACAAGTCGCAAGGGCCAGGAAAATGCACTGGCAAACCCAGCATGGAGCCAGGGGTCCAACACACACCACGCATACACGTAAGAAACATTCATGTATGCATGTGATATGCTTTGTAAAGATACACGGTGAGCTGCCTGAATGGGAAGGTTTGGATACTGGCCACTTCATTGTGTCTATCTCTATAAGGAGACACAGACAGACAGAAAGACACACACACAACACCGTGAGCTGCCTGATTGGGAAGAGTTGAATACTTACCACCTCACTATGTCTGTCTGTCACCATACAGTCAGATACAGACAGGCACAGGCATGCACGCATGTGCGTACACACACATACACCTCTGTGAGCTGCCTTAGTGAGAAGACTGAATACCCACCATCTCACTGTGTCTGTCTATCCGCATATAGACACACACACACACACACACACACACACACACACACACACATACAATACTGTGAGGTGCATGAGTAGGAAGGGTTGAGGGTTAAATACTTATCACCTTACTGTGTCTGTCTGTCCCTATACAGACACAGACAGTCAAGACAGACAGACAACACTGTGAGCTGCCTGAGTGGGAAAGATTGAATACCTACCACCTCACTGTGTCTTTCTGTCCCTACATGGACACACACACACACACACACACACAAGCAGCACAAGTGCCACACTCTGAAAACTGCAGGAAGAATGCACAATGAGCATGAAAAGAACAGCAGGAAGCCTTGGAATTCAGAGTCCAGCTACCTGATGATTGTTTTCAGAGTATTCAGTGTAAACCAGCTACTTGGACATTTGCCTTCGAGAAACCGTGGATTTTTTTCCCCCATGAAAATAATATTGGGAGGGGGATATTATTTGAAGTATCCCACAATTTAACTTTTTAACTTCAGCATAGCCATGCTCTTTTTACAAAAAGTATTTTTTCACGACTAGAAGTGCAATGTAGCTTCATTCACTGCTCCTAACATTTTCAAGTCCAGTTGAGCTTTGTTTTGGGGCCAAACCCAAAGATGCTAAGATGTAACTCCTAGCTAGTTAAGCTCTGCGCTCAGGGATCACTCCGGGTAATGTTCGTGGGACCATCTGGGGTGCTGGGGATTGACCTTGGGTGAACTGCGTGTAAGGCAAATGCCCTACTCTGTGTGCTATGGTTCCAGCCCTGTGTTGTTATTTCTAAATAAGACCTCAAGATGTATGCATTCGCTTTTCTCACAACCAATTCCTATTCCTTGTTTATACAGCACTGCAGGATCTCAAGGTCATGGTCCACGCAAATGAGCACAAGAATTTGTCTAGAGTCTAACATTCCAAACATGCAGGTTGCATTTTGGTGGCTAAGTGGGTTTGAGGGCAGTAATTACATTTCTCTGATCTTCAGGTCTGAGACCAGACTTCCCACAAAGGAGAAGCTCTAAGGGGCCATGGAGTTCAAGAGACTGAATGTGTCCCTTGCATGTTGGAGGCCTGGGTTTAACCCCTGCCAATGTGATCAGACCCTCAGTGCCAGGGTCTGCTGGGGGCCTTCGGCTTGTCCGGGACACACAGGCAAGACTCTGACAAGATAATTCAAGCCTTTTTTTTTGCTTGTTTGTTTGCTTTTTGTTTTGGGGCCACACCCAGCAGCACTCAGAGGTTAGTCCTGGCTGTGTTCAGAAATAGCTCCTGGCAGGCTCAGGGGACCATATGGGATGCCAAGAATCAAACCCAGGTCCATCTTGGTCAGCCTAGTGCAAAGCAAACACCCTACAGCTGTACTATCTCTCTGACCCAAATACTTCAAGTCTTTATAATAGAAAAGCCCAGGGGGCTTAAGACAAACCCCTAGGCCAGGAGAAGGAGAAAAGGGAGAGAGAGCTGGCTTTGGGACCAGGGTAAGTTCAAATTGAGGGCCAGATAAAAGGAACAGGTATATAAAGTAAAGGATAAACAGTCCAAAATGATACAGAGGAAGGGAGGAGGGAGGGGGGAGGGAGGGGGGAGGGAGGGGGCAGAGAGGGAGGGAGGGAGGGAAGGAGGAGAGGAAAGGGAGGGAGGGAGGGAGGGAGGAGAGGAAAGGGAGGGAGGGAGGGAGGGAGGGAGGGAGGGAGGGAGGGAGGGAGGAAGGAAGGAAGGAAGGAAGGAAGGAAGGAAGGAAGGAAGGAAGGAAGGAAGGAAGGAAGGAAGGAAGGAAGGAAGGAAGGAAGGAAGGAAGGAAGGAAGGAAGGAAGGAAGGAAGGCCCTGAATATCAAGCACACACTCTGCATTGAGCCTGCCCTGAGCCTGGGCCCTGCAGAATGCCAATCCTTGTCCCTTGCACCCATGGATTTTCATCATCTTTGCCCATCTCAAAAATTCCAGGCTGCACCCTGAAGTCTCCAGCACCCATGGTGACCATCCTATAAATCCCCCTCCATACTCTTGGGCCCTGCACTGGAGTAGAAACTCCTGGAACTCGGGCCCCAAGCCCCTGTGCCTGCATTAAGTTCCAGAAAAGCACCTGCAGTACAGGTGGTGTTCAATATATAGAAACTGGGAGCGAGGTTTAACCAAAAGAGGCTCAACACAGCATGCATGGCTGACTCTTGCAGGATTGTCTCTGGGGATGGAGCAGAGAGATTGTTTTCTTGCAGGATGAAGGGGTCAAAAAAAGTTCAGGTGAGTTTTTCTGGTTTGTGAAGGATGAAGCTGTTTGCAGATGGAAGAGCTAAAGGTATGTGAAAACATCACACCTACTTGCCCATCAATTATTAAAAATGTTATTAACTGCTAGAAAATATATTACAGAATTTAGTCTGATGCTAAGTTCCTCCCCATCTGGAGAGTTCCTTCTTCTTTCTCCTCTACTTTTCAAAATATTTTTCTATCTCCTAAAGAAAAATTTTATATATATATTAGAAGAGCATAATATGTAATGGCCAACAAATCCATACAGATGTTGCCCTTATCAATGATATCAATCACTGCCTTTATGAAAACTAAACACCAAGATCCCTTGGAAGGTAGTTTATTGGCTAAGCATCTGCCTTGCATGTGGTGAGAACAAGAATTCGACCCCTAGAACTTTGAACCTGGGCCACAGGCCTGCCACTGTTGAACTTTGCAATAACAACAAAACATAATACAACTTTGAAAAGAGGAGGTGAAAATGAAAGACCAGATTCATACTACTGGAATTTGTGGTATGGTGTCGAAACACTTTCAAAAAGTATGAATCTGAATTGCTGTCTCTGGGTTTCTGCTTAACTGTGCACTCCAAAGCCACAATATTTGGAGAACTGAAGTCTTCATTGCCCAAGAACTCTTTCTTCCTGGATTCTTCAGGTCTGAGGCCTAGGTAAAGATCTTCAGGCTAATCCTATTTGTTTTGTTTTTTCTGTTGGGGGCCACACCCAGAGGTGCTCTGTTCTTATTCCTGGTTCTGCACTCCAGAATTACTTCTGCCAGGCTCAAGGGGACGTAAATAAAATTCCGGGAATCGGACCTGGGTCTGTTATGTGCAAGGCAAGTGCTTTGCCCACTACACCACAGCATCAGCCCCTACGCTAATGAATTGTATCTGAGTCTCCCTGTTTCCCAGAAATCTGCGGTCATCATTTTTGAAGAGTTACATCCTACTCCAAGACTCGGCTGGATTTCTAAAATATTATCAGTACCCAAAGCTATTACAATTTCTGAAAAAGCAAATAAACAAGACGTGTTTGAACAACACTTTGATAAGTCAGGGAGAAGATTTCTGCCAGCCATTGGCCAACTTATCTGATAAGCTCAGGGCAACCCTGAGGGAATGTGCAGATGGTAGGTCTCTGGTTCTGCAGACATTATTCCTGTCCCCAGCTCCTCACATTACTGGCCCATTCTTCTAAAAATGCCTCACAGGTCAAAAGGGGCCCTTTCTCTTTATGCTTTCATGCCACACCTACTATAGCCAATTCAGCTTCCCAAGCCCCACACCACAACTCTCCACTCCCCCAGACTGCTAACCTGTGGAAGTCAGAGGAGCAGTTTGGATCATCTGCTCATACCTTAAACAATAACTTCTTGCCATCCCCATTGCTGAGGAAATAAAGTAATGAAATGGCCTAATTAGACCTGGCTTGAGAATGCCAAGGCTTGCCATGGCCACACAAATGTGTGGGGACCTGCACACACACACACACACACACACACACACACACACCCCTACCCTGCACCCAACCTTCCTTCAGTTCTTTAGCACCACACTCAGCTGAAAATACAACTCACTTGTGACCCAGGGCCTACCTGTCAGGACCCAGAATTAGGGAACAAAGAGAACTCTTAACGGCGTCTCACAGAAAAAGCCACCAGGCATGCATGCTCTAGAACTCAACTTTATCAAGCGGATAAAGGCATTATCCGTCTGTCCGTTCCATTTCTTTTCCCCAGAAAAACCATAATCCCATGCTGATGCCTCAGAAAGAGGAAAAAGCTTTCCCGGTGATGTCTGAGATGGATGGAAATCTTAGCTCCCTATTCATAAAAGTAATCTCTGCTTTGGATTTCCTTTTGCATTCTCTTGGTTTCTAGACAGCCTGCCAAGTTCTTCCTGGCTCAAGAATTACCCAGAGAAAGACGGTGCAAAGCTCAGCGAGGGGATCTTCTCAATGAGGAATTAATTCCCAGTCTTTTCAAAACTAACTCTGGGGCTGTGATGCCAAGTGGCAGGGCACATGCCTTGCACGTGTGAGAGCCTGGGATGAATCCTGAGCACTGCGTGGGCCAACCGGGTAGCCCCAAAGCAAACTGCAGCACAAACAAATAGGATGAAAGGAGAACTTGCAACTGTAAAAGTCAAATGCAGCATTGCCTTCAAGATTCATGGTCTATGAGCATCTCTGAGCAGAGGTGATCTTGGGGGAATGGGAATGTCACAAAGGTTCTCTTGCAAAGATTCAGGGAAGACACGGGAAGTCCAGGGATACCTCCTAATGTCACAGCAGCAGACTGGGCAGGTGGAGAAAGACAGAAACTAGAGACAAATGTTCTATATTCTTTGTGCTCAGAAAGGAGCCCAGGCTGAGGCAGGGGGTTGAACTGATTGGTGGGTGGCCAACCCATAAGGCAAGAGCCTTAATTCTTAAGTCTCTGTCCCAATGTTCTACCAAACAGACTCAGGAAGGGGTTAAAACTCACAGGAGAGAGGACACGTCAGACCAGGGTATTATGAAAGGCATTTTGCTTTCCTATTACTATGCCACCAAGAAGGCATTAGAGTTTTTCTAGCAACACTCCTATGGCCTTCAATGTTAAGGTTTGGGTCAAGATGGTTAAAAAAAAACAAAAAAAAAAAAAACCAGCCAAATAACAACATCCCCAAACCCCACAACCACTAAATCAACTCCTCAGCAGAGCCATGAGGTGCATTGAGCTGCATGTCATTTTTGACCTTGCTGAGCTTTAATTTGGGAGCCTATTTAGAAATGGAACAAGCGACGCTCTTCATTCGGCTCAGCTAGCAGAGCTAATAGGCTTCTAATTAATTTCCAGAAGATTGCTGTTATAACTAACAGGTTTTAAACATTTGGTTGATTGGGGAAAATGAATTGAATATAATGTATTTGATTTGGAAAATTAGTTTTCATTCTATGTGCTTACCATAATAGTGTTGATTTTAAGTTTACATGATTCCATTAAGAGTCCCAGAACACCACTGGGTTTGGTTTGCAGTCTTACAGGGCTCTTTTCCAAATTTAAAAAGAAGAAAAGAAAAAATCAATTTACATTTTGATTTTTTGTTGGCCTTTATTTGCGGGCGGGTTTGATTCATTTTTTGCGGCTTTGGTGGTGGCTGGTGGTGGTGGGGAGAATCCGATCTTGCTAATATAGCAACAGGCTCAAACACTTTAAAATGATCCCTGTGATAGCTCGGCCCATCAAATACAAATCCCCAAGAGAAAAGACCAGTACCCCACAAAAGTAAGATGAACCAGTTACTGCATTGTTTATTGGCTTTCCCTTGATTCCTCCTGACAACCATTTAAACAATGACTGTTGGGAACCGTCCCTCAAAGAATCGCCCACAATGGCTGGGCTTCGGGCTCTTCCATTTAGCTAAGACTATTTTTAAAAGGAGAAAACACTCCTTCCTGAAGGGATTAGGGGAAGCCTTGTTAAAGACACCTGCAAACCTAGCAAGTGGCAACCCAGCTTTCTCATTGCTGTTAACTGAGTTAAACCGGGACCCCCAAGACCTCTCCCTCAGAGACCAGTCCATCCAGGTCCACCATTGCTGCCCGCTGCCAGTGCTCAGTGTGGTGGGCAGGTAGCCCTGGCATGGCTGAGTCCCAGCATGCTGGGCTGAGCCAAGAGGAACAGACCCTCATTGCTTGCAGGTCCTGGCATTGGACCAGCTGGCAGGGCTCCTGAGCACTGCTTGAGGGGGCCAAAAAGCATTCTTTGTATTGCCTTGGCGGCCTACCCAGCTATGTTCAAGGCTTCCTCCTGGCAGGGTTCAGAGGACCAGGAGCCCTGCTAGGGATTGAACCTGGGTCAACTGCATGCAAGGCCAAGTACTCTTTGTGAGCTGTATTATCTCTCCAGCATCTCCTAGCCCATTTTTTTTTTTTTTTGGACTTAAAGAATATGTGAGGAAAATGATCAGGGTTGCACCCCCTAAGAGTCTCAGTTCTCCTTCATGACCTGTGGCCAATCCAGAGGTTATGAGCTGCTAATGGGAAATGGGCATACAAGACACACACACACACAACACAATACACATATGCGTGCATGACAGGAAAAAGTGTCTCAGACCCCCAACCCGCATGCCCAACAGCTGGGCCACGTGTGGCCTGTGAGAAAAGCATTTCATTTCCAAAATCAACACAGGGATGCTGAGGAAGAAGGTTCTCCAATCGGCATCTCAGAAAAGGAGACAGAATGAAACAGCGGGGGGGGGGGGGGACAAAAACAAATGAATAAACAAACAAAAAAACATGCAGAAGAGGGTAGAGAGGAGAGAGGAGATGGCCCCACGTTTGCCTTTAAAACCTCTGTGGAAGTGTGTGTGTGTGTGTGTGTGTGTGTGTGTGTGTGTGTGTGTGTGTGTGTGTGTGTGTGTGTGTGTGTGTGTGTGTTTTCAAAAAGACAACTTGCAGGATGCAGAGCCATAGACCTGGGGAAAGGAAAGCTGCCTAGAAAACAACAAAAAAGACATTTTTCTGAGCAGCCTTTGATCCCCTCCTCAAATGATTGGTTTGGCCCCAACATAACTCGCTTGGAAAGGCTTTGTCTCTGCCATAACTACTCCCCATTGTCCTTGTTAACAAAGTATTATTTTCACCCTATTATTACTAATCTTTTCTTTGTAAGGAACCACACCTGGGTCTATCCCTCCACCCCTCCCTGCCCAACCACCACCACCACCACCACCAAAAAAAAAAAAAAAAAAAAAAAAAAGCGGTGCAGTCAATATTTGCCCTTTGTGGTAATACAATGTATAATTTAGTTAATCAAGGCTATCTTTCCGTGCGAGGCGATTGTTTCTGTATTAGGAAATGTGTTCGCAGTAAGGGGAAACCCATGCCAGATACCTGGAAGGCAGGTTGAGAAGCACTTACGAAGCAGGTAGGTGCTTCAGAACCAGCCCTGCCAGGAGCGAGTGTAGGCACTCCCACACACCGAGTTATTACTCATGTTAACTTAGCCTTGGAACCCGGGCCACGCCTTTCTACGACAAACAGGGCCTTGCGCGACGATATCACGCTCCTGGACCAGGTGGCCAGGCACGCCCTCGGCTCCCAGCAAGGGGCCCCGCACGGTGGCACGGGGACCCGGTGGTACGGCTGTTACGTTACCTGGATGAAATCTAGAAAGGTGAGAGGCAGTAAGTCATCCATATGCCCAATGTCTTTGGAGAAACGATTTAAAATTCTTCCTGCAAGAACAGGATATGAAAAATTACTCATTTCCCCAGACAGGCCCTTGAAGAGAAACCATCCACCCACAAATCAAAACAAGATTGTAAATGCATATGTAACCAATATCTTACGCATTCATATGTAATAAGCCCGTGGCAGGGGTAAAGAAAAAGAGATGGTACCTAAAGTTTGGGAAATTAAAATACCACCAAAAGGCAGTGAAATGGGCATGCTGAAATTCTGCCCAGGTTTTTTTGTTTTTTTGTTTTTTTCCTGCCCTAAACAGGGGGTGAAAACATAAACCTTGAGACAATACTGGGAAGGGCTGGTGAGATGTCCTTCCCTTTTGGATCTCATCTCAGACTTCTGCCCAACTGCTAAGTAGAGAGTTAACAACAACTGCAAGGGACATTCATTCTTGTTCCCTAATTGGAAGCTAATTGGTACACTAATTTTGCAGGAGTTACACAAAGCTATTCTGCTAAGTGTTACTTTGAAAAAATAAACACAACTGTCTTGCTTTCCTCTTGAAAGTTGCAAACACTCCTCCACCCCAGCTATTCCCAAGTTGGATGTTTGCTCCCCAAGTCACAGTGTTTTTTCCAGAAGGGTTCCACCCAAATGTGAGAGGCACAGCCCTTGCTACATATCCAGGAAGACCCCAGAAACACAGGTGGGAAACCCACCAGTAGTACTTTGTGATTCAAGATCAGTAAATCAAGAGCATTGGTTTGATCTTCCCGCCGCTGGCTCTTTAGAATCCAAAGATCAGAACTCACATCTAATACATAGACAGCCTTTTATGTTTTAGTATGAGTTAATCCCCCCAAATAAAGCTACACACACAACACCTTGGTCTGGAGTCCTTCACACACCAGGCACCAGGCACAATTGGGCAGGCCAGGGAGTGCCCAAAAAGAGGCGGGTGAGACTGGAAGCTTCCTCGTAGGGCAGGCCAGGCCAGGTCAGATATAAGGCTGAGTGTCCAATTCCGATTCCAGTCTCAGGCTTAGAGAGACTCAGAGCACCGCCTCCTAGTGGCACCTGTATTGGCCTAGTGACACCTTTCCTAAATCTCTAATAATCCCTCTTTGGAAAGGAGGGGGGCCGATGGCACTCTGGGGATTAAACAGGCTCAGGCCCGAGCAAGAACCTCGTTACAGGGCTAAGAACGTGCACAGGTGATGCAGACACACGCCACCAACACCCCAGGCGAGATCCTGATGGGCATCCTCTGGGGGACTATGCATAGGCACCCAGAAGGCCACGCAAGGAGTGGCAGGGCAGGTGCTGAGCCAGCAGCACGGACACAGCAATTCTGCTTTTCCTTTTAAATGTTATTTACTTTGGGGACGAAGGGAGAGATGGCATAGCAGTAAAGTTTGCCTTGCATGTGGCCAACCTGGGAAGGACTCGATTCCTGGCATCCCATATAGTCCCCCAGCCTGCTCGGGGTTATTTCTGAGTGCAGAGCCAGGAGTGACCCCCTGCGCACCACTGGGTGTGGCCCAAAAACCAATCAATAAATAAATAATAAAGTTTTTTTAAAATAAATATTATTTACTTTATTTAAAGAAAATGCATCACATAGTTGACAGAGTTAATCGTAATGCACTTGTTTCCAGATAAGTGAGAGCAAAGTTATGTTTAAAAAGTAGAAAGGAAAAAAAGAAAATAAAAAAAAAAGTCAATGACTGTAGTTATTCCCATGACAGTATACTTCAAGGGTGGAGAAATCCTGTATCTCTTAGGCCAAGGGAATTCCCTTTCTAATCTCCCCAATATTTACTGTGCCTATGCAAGAAAAAAAAAAGAGAGAGAAGCACAAATCAAATTCATTTTATTAATTTTGTTATTGTTGTTGTTTGTTCTTTTTTTCTTTTGTGCTGTGTTTTGTTTTTATTTCAGGACCGTGGTTATTGTATGGCTGCTGTCTATATTGCTCTGATGCTTTTCAAGTTTTTTGTTTGATTTTATTTTATCTTTTTTTTTGTATTGTTGTTATGTTTTTCTTCCTTTTCCCTCTCTGCTCTTAAATTGATAGATATAGCCTCTAGATTCTAGAGTCTAGAAGGATTTCTCTCATATTTTGCTTGTTTGATTTTTGCCACTTTTTATAATTTTTTTTTTCTCTTTCCTTCAAACAAAACCACACAACTTGAACCAACTTGTTCCGCCTCACAACTGGAGGGGAAAATAATGGAGGGTACCAAGACCAAACAGTCATATGAACATTAAGTAGAAATATAAAAAAGATCAAACTTAAGCACCAAATCCAAAGCCAATGACAACAGAATCAATACCCAATTTACAGCATACTAGACACAGAGAAGAACACCTATCCTAGCAGCCAGGCCTTCTGGAAGTAGGAAAATGGGGTGGGGTGGTGGTGGAGGTGCCTGTATAGATTCCTTTCCCTTTTGTTTTATTTTGCTTTATATTTGATTGTTTTTCTTTTGGGACCACACCCGGTGGTGCTCAGGGGTTACTGCTGGCTATGCACTCAGAAAACACTCTTGGCTTGGGGGACCAGATAGGATGCCAGGGATCGGACCTAGGTCCGTCTTGGGGTCAGCTGCATGCAAAGCAAATGCCTACCACTGTGATATTGCTCCGGCCCCTTAAGTCAATTTTAATTCCAAGTAACAATCCGAGTAAACAAAAATGGAATATACACCTCTAAATATTTAGGGCAAGATGAAAATGTTCATGCTTTCTTCATGCTAGAATTCCAAGCTTGGAGGTGCCGGGTGAGAGGGGCATATCTAGCTGTGTTCAAAGCTCATTCCTGGTTCTGGACTCAGGCCTCACTCTTGGTGATGCTCAGGAAAACATATGGAGTGCCAGGAGTAGGACCACAGTGCAAGGAAAGTGCACTTACCCATTGTACTATCTCTCTGACCTAAAAAATCCAATTTTTTAAAAAGCCAGGCTTTAGAAATGCCATATGATACAGCTTTTAAATGTTTCCAAAGTGATATTTAACTTAGTTATAAGAAAAGGAAACCATGGGGCCGGGCGGTGGCGCTAAAGGTAAGGTGTCTGCCTTGCCAGCACTAGCCTAGGACGGACCGTGGTTCGATCCCCCGGTGTCCCATATGGTCCCCCAAGCCAGGAGCGACTTCTGAGCGCATAGCCAGGAGTAACCCCTGAGCATTACCGGGTGTGGCCCAAAAACCAAAAAAAAAAAAAAAAAAAAGAAAAGAAAAGGAAACCTTGGGGCCAGAGTAATAGTTCAGCAAATAGGGTTTTTGACTTGTACACAGCTAACCTCAATTGGTATGGGATTCCCGCCATCCCATATGCCCATCCCCCCCAAGCAGCACCAGGAGTAATTTCTGAGCGTAAAGTCAGGAGTAACCCTTGGGCACTGACAGATATGGCCCCAAACATACATACATACATACATACATACATACATACATACATACATACATACATACATACATAAATAAATAAATAGAAAAAGAAGAGAATATAAGAAAAATAAAGAAATCAAAAACAGAATAAAAGGTGACATAAATATGTGGTCTGGGAAAATCAGCTCTTTGCCAAGTTCACGAAAGGTGGGTATTTGAGGGCTTGGGGGGTCTTGGCCAAATGTCAAACACAAAGGCTCATATGAGCTAGGAAACGACATCCCTCAGCCTGAGAAATGTCAGAAATGACATGATGAAAGTTGCATACTAAGGAATGAAGGTACCCCAGAGGGATGAGTTATCAAAGGCTCAACCAACAATCACCTCTATGCTCTAAGTTTAATTGTCAACCCTGGAGGTTGGCAAGAGATTTGCCATCAAAGACGCAATGTCAAGCTTCTGGCCTTGGAGTTTCAGAATTTTCTCAAATTTCTTCAAATCAGACCCTCAGGATGAATTCCCTTTAATTCACTTGTCAGGACCTCTCCTAACTGTGCCACTAAGTTTGGGCACTGCTGGACTCTCCCCTGGGATATGAAAGGAAAGGGATCGGTGGGGGAGTGTGTCCCCTGGAAAATGGGAGAATCCAATCCTTTATTCACATTTTAAGGTCAGACAGGGAGTAACTGAATATTGATTGAGGATAGTTGGTTGGGTCACTTGAGATTCATGGCTCAATATTTGGGGCCCAATCACAGTTCAGGACAGTGTGTTTGGGGTCACTATGCAGGGGACCATACGCAGTGCTAGGGATCAAACTGGGGTCAATGGCACACAAAGCAAGAGCCTTATCTCTTGAACTATCTTTCTGGCCCCTGAACCCAATCTTGCCTTCCTAGAACAGTCTGTCCTCACCATTACCTATGGAGAATCCTATTTCTCTCTGGGCATCACAGTCCTTCAAATACCTGTAGCAAGTCCCAGTCTTCTGTTAGCTGATTATGAGCAACTTCTCAGCTTCTCCATTACTATTCTCCAGGCCTACTGTTCAGTCCTGGCTATGACCTTCTACTCACACCCAGAAGGTCAGTCTTCAAGACTGCCGAGCCCATGACTAAATGAAACCAATGCCCAGGTGCTGTATATGACAACGGGGTCAACAGTCACTGAGAAAGGGGGAAAGGCATAAAACCATCATCTTCCCTATGGTACTGCAAAATGTGATGCTGGTTCCAGATCACACTCTACACCCACTCCATCTGTAGCCCCCTAGGTAGACTGGGGGCCAACTGGTGCCACATAGAGATAGCTTTAACACATGAACAATTTCGCATACTACTGGTGACTCACACTTGTATGTGGCTTAAATACACAAATTGCAGCATCAGTCAACATGATAAAGAGTTCATGCCTTTGATGAGGGTTAAGAAGAGGTAAAAACAACCCTGGAGGGTAGGAATAAAGCCAGTGTGACCACTGAGAAAAAAAATACCAATATAAAGACTTCCTAAGCAAATAAAATGGATATTCCACAGGATCCAGCAATGCTAATGCCAGCCAAGCATCCAAAGAACAGGAAACAATGGATCTGACAGGCTTTGGGGTCCATGCCCCCAATATGGAATCTACACAAGAGAACACAATGCAGGACCCATCAAAATGTCAACAGACAGGAGGCTAGAGAGATAGCACAGTGGTAGGGCATTTGCCTTGCATTCAGCCAACCGAGAGGGATCCAATTTGATTCCTGGCATCCCATATGCACCCCGACCCAGTCTGCCAAGGGTGTTTTCTGAGTGCAGAGCCAAGAGTAACCCCTGAGTGCCACTGGGTGTGACCCAAAAACCAATCAATCAATCAATAAAATTTTTAAAAGATGTCTACAGACAAATACAGCAGCTAGAGTCTAGATACTCAAGGGAAAACTATTTTGTCATTTAGAAAGATGAAACAGTACCACATGGATAGAACCATGGTGATTACACTTAATACAGTGGATTAAACTGGAAAGAGACAATTATTGGGCTGATGGTCTCATTATAATGTAGAACATGCAGAACTATAGCAAATGTGGAGACAACACAACAAAACTACCTCCTAGATTTGAGATCCAAAAGGAACCAAAAGAAATGAGTGGGGAAAAATGTTTGGAGGGGTCTTTGTGGTAATGAAGGGCTGGAACTTAGAGTCCTCTACCCATACAGGGGGGGAGAACTGTACCCCTGAAATGATGTAATGTTGTAACTAATATTTCAATTAAAAGCAGGGAGAAATGGAGCTCTTTAGACACCCCAAAATGCCAGGAATGTCTCCTAGGAAGACAGTAAAGACTCTGAAGAGATTTACTGTGGCATTTCTTAGAAAGTCAGAGGTGGGAAGTCACCTAAATAACTAAAGATAGGTGCAGAATATACAATAATGATTTTAAATTTATATTTCCAAGCTCATACTTTTCCACAAAAAGACTAAGACTTGGGGACACAGGGAAAGATGGCAGCTGAGCAGTTAAGACAGAATGGATAGTTCTCTGACAATACAGGGTGGGCTGGAGAGATGAGTGAGGGGAAGAGGGAGAGAGAAAGAGACCATCCTCCTGTCCAGCCACATTCTCAGAGAAACATCTGGTTCTAGCTAACTACCTAGCTGCCATCTTTCTCCTGTGTCCACAAGACAGACCTAGTCAAGTGCCCTGAATGTCCTATCAAAACTCAGGGCCACAAGGAATCCTATAGCTCAAGTGAAGCCACCACATCTAGAATTCAGACACAGCTCAAGGCCAGGACTCCTTGGCTTCCTTAAAGTCAAACTAGGATTCCCAACCATATCTAGCTAAATCCTATCCTTTGTAAGACAATGCTGTTTGCTTCCATATCATACTTTTTGGGGGGTGGGGGGGCAATCTTCCAAATACTCAATTCAACAGATTTTAATTTTACAAAGCAATACAACCATTGTCAAAAAATGATCAGTTCTTAAGTATTTTCACACATGCCCACTATGCCTGCCCTTCCTAGCTCAGCCTCCTCTACTTCCTTTCTCTATCAAGGACTCCCAGGGCTATGCTACACGTGTCTGTGTGTGTGTGTGTGTGTGTGTGTGTGTGTGTGTGTGTGTCTCGTACACAGACACAAATACGGCTGTGATGCATGCTCACGTTGGTGGCCATATTTGCTTTGTTTCTGAGGTTCATCCATCACACGGCCTGTGTCTGGAATCCTTGTCTTTGAACCCCGTTCTCTCCCACACAAGTGGTCTTGAGCAGCACTAAAACAGGCCCTATCAAGCCCCACCACACCTCAACTTGAGGTTTGCCAAGGCAGGCAGACAGGCAGGTGTGTCTTCTAAATGCTTCCAAACCATGAGCTGCACTGTGTACCCAGGCCATGCTCCATGGAGGGTTCTAGAACTGAATGCTCTTGATTAGAAAGGGCCTATGATCTGTGCCTCAGAAGCCTGGAGAGCCAGGTCTGGGCTGGGTCCTGAGTCCAGCGAGTTGGGGAGGTGAACTCCCAGCCAATTTCTAAATACAGTCACTTCAAACGGTCTAGGATAGAGGGCTCAGGCCCTAGTTGTATCAATAGGGTCCAACAAACTTGGTTGGGGGGAGGGGGTTGGGAGGAGCCAGGAAAGTCTGGAAGCATCACCCCAGTCATGTGTGTTGGAGCCAATGGCAGAACCTGCCTGCAGGGACAGCCCCACCTCACTGCACATTCCGCAGCCACAGAGCAGGGGCTGGAGGAACAAATGGGTCAACCTCTTATCATGCTTCACCCTAGAAACACTGCCGGCAATGCCCCACATTTCATGAGCACATATGCACATATTAATACACGCATGCATGCATATACAAACATGCACATATACACATACACACAAAGGACAAAGTGTGCAGTGCATGCTGTCCTGTTCTGAAAGTGTTGACAGGATGTGTTGTTAGTGGTTTTGTCACAGACTGGCAGTCTATGCTAGGTGTATGCGTCACCCAGAGAGCAGCTGCTCAAAGATGGGGATGGAACCCCAAAGAGCAGCTGGCTCCAAGTATGGGCAGCTACAAGTATGGGTATGCTCCAGCAAGGCACTGGGGGGTACTCTGGGAGCAGGATTTCCAGCCACTGTTCCCAAGCCTGCCCAGAACAAAGGCTCAGGAGGACGATGTGGATGACAGCCCTTGCAGCTGGAGAGCCTCACAGGTGCAGAGCTTCCTCCTCCAATCACCATTGAGGGGTATCAGGGCTCCACAGGGCAGGAAGGGTCAACAATGATCAGTGATCCTTGTACGCAGGGTAGGTAGAGATGCTTTAATGGGCCATGGGGAAGAGAGGGAGGAGGGGAGAAAAGAGAGAAAAGAGAGAGGAGGAGGAGGGAAGTACAGGAAAAGAAAAAAGAGGAGGAGGAGGAGGAGGAGGAGGAGGAAGGAGGAAGCTCCATGCCCTTTGCCTGCCCAGTCCCTCAAGTATTCTCTCCAAATGAGGCCCCAGCATCCCTCTGCATGGGGGCACAGACATGCTAGACAAAGTTTTCCAGGCTACTAGGAGTGTCCGTGTGCTTTGCAGACAGACACCAACATAGTGCCCTATACATTACTGCACACAGGGCAAGTGTTTGCCTGCTATCCTGAGGGCACCTCCCAGCACAGGGGCACAAAGACCCCCATTTCCTCCCTTTAGTCTTTCTATGAGCTCTAAGGACTGACAAAAAGCTTCTTCTCTGTGTGTCCACCCCAGATTCACCATTGTTGACCTGTTTGTTTCTTAGACATAACATCCTCATCTCCCAAGGGCCACACGGGCTCTGCGCTGTCTTCCAGCACCTCAGCCAAAAGCCCAAGCAAGCAAAACCCCATGTTTGTCTCCCACAACCCACCTACACCCAGTAGGTAAAGCTGTTGTGGCCTATAGACACCATGGGATACTGTATACCTGTAAGAAAAGACACAGTGGGGCCAGAGCTACAGCATAGCAGAGAGGGTGTTTGCCTTGTATGTGGCTAACTTGGGTTTGACCCACAATATCCCATAGGGTCCCCTGAGCCTGCCAGGTATAAATTCCTGAGCACAGAGCCAGAAGTAAGCCCCGCAAGCCACTGGGTATGCCATCCCCCTAAAACAAAGGGGGGTGCAATCATGTGATTTGCTGCAATGAAGTTAGAAATAAATGGAGGAATACAGCAAGTTAAGTGAAATAAGTCATGGGGAGGTTAAACATTGCAAGATCTCACTGTCTGTGGGTCACAGGAAGATGAGATAAGGGGTCAGAAGGTATCATGCAAAAGCATTGCTCCTAAATTACAATATACAACTTACTAAGCCACGGAATGAGGAAGTAAAAAGAAAAAGCTAAGTAAAAAAGAAAAAGACATCAGGACATTGGGGAAGGTCCTGGGCATTCTGATGGTGATGAGGTACAGTGACCCCAGACATCAAAATCATAAACATCAACCCTACTTCTATGTATGCTCCTACCTCATGCTCAGATAAATGTAGGGTCTTTTCTTAGATTGGTATTTCCAGCTAGCCTTATGTTCTCTTCTGAATTTTTTTAATTATTTAAAACAAAAAACTTTCTTTGTCATGGACATATCCTTGGTTTCTGATAGGATGAAGAGCAGAGGTCTTAGATTACATATGTCTTCCCACATTTCTGTCCACAAACAATGAATTGGAGGAAAACTATATAAGAAAACTATTCACTGACAATTGCATCAAAAAATGAGAAAACCAGGCACCAGAGTTCTTGAAAAACATATAACTCGCCACCTAAGAAATCAAAGACACAAAGACACAGAGAGACACCCCATCCTCAAAGGTTGGAGGTGAAAAATGGCTGCATTATTCAGCCTTTTTCTGGCCTAAGCAGTCTGCAAATTCAATACAATCTCTATCAGAATACCAGTGAATCTTCCTAAGGTTGCAGAATATATAATTATGAAATTTGTAAGGCACCATAAAAGACCCCCTTGATGGTCAGGGCAATTCAAAGAGGGTTTAAAAACAAAAAAAGAATTAAAACAGAGGTTTCCTGCTATCAGCTGTGAAACTATTTTGTAGAGCAACTGACATTAAAATGGTGTGGTATTGAAACAGAAGTGGGGAGACACAGTGCAGAGGAGGGACACCCCCCCAAACAGGCACACATCTCCTGGCCTTTTGCTGTCTCACACTTAAACAATTTTTATGGAGACTGATAAAAGAGCAAATATAATTGAGATTGTGTTTTTTTTCCCTCCTTCATTTTTTTTATTTTTTAAAGCATTGCTCCTCCCGTTCCATCCTCTTCCCAACAACAAAGGTCTGTGCATTTGCATGGAAAACAGCTCAGCCGGTTCTGAGCAACAGGCTGCCGGGGGCAGCACCCAGATATTAGAATGCCACGAAGGAGATTGAACTGCTGATGAGATTCGGGCGTTCCTTGATCCCTCTCCAGCTCCCTGTTCAATTCCCCCTGTACCTCCTTTGCATAGGGCGGGGTATGGAAGGGCCCATTGTCTTCAGGTTCAGTCACGTTCTCCCGCCAGCCAGTCAGTGTGTGGCTGCCCCACTTTGGAGCCTATTTCCTGGAGACAGAGGAGGACTAGCCTCCATGGGCTGCATCTTAAGCCACTTGTCCTTATGGGCTCCGTCCATGGCTCAGTCCTGCAACTGAGACTGATTCCTGGACAGATGCTTGAACACCCAATTCTCTGTTCCTGTGCCTTCACTCTGTTGGCAGAGAAATCAGATGGTTGGGGGGTATCCTGTGCTCTTGATTCAGTAATTCTTTCATGGGGTGGGGTACGGCAAGGTTGGGCCACACCAGCCAGGGCTTCCACATTCGAACCAGCGTTGGCCACTTGCAAGGCGAGCACCTCAGGCCTGTATCCGCTCTCAGGCCCAGAGGCCTCTTTTGTGGCCTCTTGGACTTTAGGGGTGTCCCCTGGCTGCCAAAGGCATTTGCCAGGGCCAGTGAGCTCTGGGCATGCTCCCCCATACCCTCAGAGCTGCACTCTGGGATTCTTAACTCTGCTGCATCAACAGCCCTCACATCCCTGCCCTCGAGGGCCTTGTGGGCCAGGTCTGCCTGCTGAAGATGAGATCCAGTGTGTAAAGGAGGCTGCTGGGCCCGCTTCCCAGCACAGCCTCTCCCGTGTGTGCTTTTGATCCCTCACAGAGGAGCGTTGGCTGCCTGTCTTCTGGGACTCGGGCCGCCCTTCCAGGTGAAACCCCTGCAGCGCCTCATAGTGAGCCCCTTGAGGCACCCTGGGGTCGCCCAGCCAGTCAGGGCCTGGTGTGAAATGCCAAAATGTCAAACAAACCTGCATGAGGTGGGGGGACTTTTATTTTTTTATTTATTTGGGGCTGAGCACCCACCAGGATAGGGCCTGGCAGTGTCCTGGGGAACCCTGCTGTGCTAAGGAGGTCACACCAGGCAGGGAAGTCACCAAGGCCTTTGGTGCTTTTTTCTACTCAGTGCTTTTATGTTTATTTGGCTTACACATTCAGTGATTTCTTCTTTTTCGACTTCATCTTGAGGTAGAGCTATTATTATTATTATTAATTATTATTATTAATTATTTTGGTTTTTGGGCCACACTGGTGACGCTCAGGGGTTACACCTGGCTATGAACTCAGAAATCTCTCCTGGCTTGGGGGGACCATATGGAATGTTGGGGATCGAATCCGAGGTCCATCCTGGATCAGACGCGTGCAAGGCAAAGCCCTACAGTTGCACTATCACTCCAATCTAGGAGCTATTTTTAAATGTCTTCCATGAGGCAAAACAAAAAAGGGCTTTGCGTCCAGGGCAGTAGAATTTGCCTAGTCAGGAGCTGGTTGGTACCCTCTGAGCACCGGCCCAGCTTCTACACTTCATGGCTTGTCCCTATTAGCAGGAAAGGATTTGCAGGCCATAAATGGGTTGATGTAAATTTTCTGCTTCTCTCTTAAATGTTCTTGCTCACGTCCCCTATGGTTGCCCAAGAAACACAACATGGGACAGATGCTGCTGGAACCACGTTAGGTTCATTCCAGGTTGGACTTTCAGTTCATCAGTGGCCGTGTCAAAGTCAAGAACATATTTCCTGTTGCCTTATTTTTTCATGCCTGTTCAGCAGGGCTGAGCAATGCCTGATGGCTTAAGAGTTCTGGGACACCAGGCTTGATCTGAAGCTGCCTTGAGCATCTTTGGGTTCTTTTCGGAGACACTCAGTCCTTCTTTGCAACGTCTTGTCTCGCTCAGGATGGGGAGTTGCTGGGGATGCTGTACTAAATGTCTCCTTGTGTTTGTGTATGAATGTGATTCTGACACTCAGAGATCACATTTCACGAGCATAGCCACCGAGAAAATTTTGCTTGGTGTGTCCAGTTTGGCTGGGGCTAGCAGCTCTGTCCAGCTCCAGTCAGATGTGCAGAGATCCTCCATTCTTACCATCCTGCACTCCAGCCCAGACCAGAGAGAAACCCACTGCCTTTCTGATTAAAGAGCCTTGCTGTCAAGGCACTATTATCATCATCATCATCTTCATCATCATCATCATCATCATCATCATCATCATCATCATTTTGGTTTGGTGGCTATACCCAATGGCGCTTGTGGAATTATATATGGTGCCAGGGATGGAACCAGAGTCAGCCGCTGTACAAACCCGAAGCCCCTGTATGTCTGATCTTCCTGGTCCCTACGTTGAACTTAGCCCCTAAGTCATGCGATTATTACAGAACTAAAACAGTTTTGCACAGAATTTGGTTTGTTTTGTTTTACGGCTACACCTGGCCATGCTCAGGGCTTTCTCCTTTGCTCTGTGTTCATGGATCACTCCTAGTGGGGACCATATAGGGTCTTGGGGATTGAACCCTGGTTAGCAGCGTGCAAGGCAAGTGCCATCCGATGCTGTCATCATCATTCCTGATTAATTATTCACTCTTTCCTCTCCTGATCCTATCTCAGTGGCCGGGGTCACGCTCTTTCCATGAACTTAGCAAATATTTGCCATCTTGCTCTCTCCTCATTGTCTTGGTCCTCACAGGTGTCTTTCCTTCCACCTGGACCAACCTTCTATCTACCTGGGCTCTGCCAGCCTCTGTATGTCACTGTCCGGGACATCCATCTAGATATTCATCCCCTCCTTTGAGACATTTGTCCTTTCCTGTGCAAGCTCAGGCCTTCCTATATGCCTGTGTCACCTAGGAGTATCTGTCAGCTCTGCCCATGTGGTCAATTATAAAAGGTACTAGAAAGACTGAAGTGATGGTAGTGCAGGGGAGGATTATTTGCTTTGTAGGTGCCAACACAGGTTTGATCTTAGTATTCCTTGTGGTCCCTTGAGCCTGCCAGGAGTGATCCCAGAGAATGGAGCCAGAAGTCAGCCCTGAAAACTGCCAGGTGTGGCCCCCAATCAGAAAAGAAAAAGAGGCACCAGTAGGAACCAAAGAATAAGAGAGGTCATGTTTCCAAGTACAGAGCGAACACATTTAGTACAGAGAGAAGGTGATTATCTTTTCTGCAGCTAACCCCCAACATATGATGCCTCTGGTCAGCTCTCTGGGAGTGATCCCTGAGCACCTTATGATGCCCACCAGGTTAAGGATTCAAGACAAAACACCTCCTATTCTTTTCCAAAAATGGAACTGTCTTTGTTCACCCCTAGAAATATACACAGCCCTCTGCAAACCAATTCTGGGTGTCACACTAGGGTAGGGGGAGAACAGATTAGCCATCCATCTCTGAAATCACCACCAGCACTCCTCACACACCCCCAAAACCATCAGATTTCTTTCTTGCCATTCCTGGAGGACCTCTCCCAAGTCGAAGAACACTCATTTTGGAAATGTTTATGGCCCCTGTTTTCTGAAATATAATCACCCACTTGGTTTTTTTTCTTTTTTTTTTTTTCTTTTCTTTTTGGTTTTGGGGCCACACCCGGTGGCACTCAGGGGTTACTCCTGGCTCTGCACTCAGAAACTGCTCCATGGGATGCTGGGGATCGAACCCAGTTTGGCCATGCAAGGCAAATGCCCTACCCACTGTGCTATTGCTCTGGTCCCGCCCAATTGGTTTTCTATGGGTTTCTGACTTCCTGCTGCCCACTGAGTCCCCTAAATACAACATCTGCCTCTCTTGTTTCTGGGGCTCCTCATCTCAGTGCTCCCCCATTTATGGCCTTCAAACCCATGCACTACCCCTACTATTCTCTAGCCCACCTACAGATTCACTCTCTTCTCTCCATTCCTCTTCCAGCCCAAGCATATGGCCAGAAGGTCTCCCAGCCTAGGTGTCTCATTCACCTCTAAGGAGGTAACTTTTTTTCATGGTGAAAGCCAAGGAGCTGTGCTTAACACATTCGACATGATGACAACCCCCAAAAAACATATCACAGGATCAAAGAAAAGCTTTCTGGGCTTAAAGCTGCAGGCAGGCATTCCGCTTAAATCCTTTGAGATATCAGAGAGGTGAGCCCCAGATTTTGCAGGGGGGCTTGTGTTACTGAAAGCCACCCATCAGCCTGAGCTCTGTGCACCCACAAAGCCTGAGTGCTAGGAGGACAAATCTGCAGTCGGGCGCTGAGTTGACTTCCCCAGCGCTGAGCAAGTTCCTACATCCAATAACTTAATCAGAACACACACTGCGCTCAAGATTTCGGCAGAGGTAATTAAATAACCCTTCAGCGCCAATTAATCACAGGCAAATAAATACAGGTCGCTCGGGGAGGGACTCTGTACAGAGTGGAGGCTGTTTGATGGTCAAATTCTTGGCGGGATCTTAGTTACACAGTGATTCACTAAACCTCCCGGGCCACACAATGGCAAAGCTGCCCTCCAAGTCAGAGAGGCGAAACTCCTTTGTTCGCCCATCAAGAGACCTCAAACCTCCATGCGTGATACTCTTTTCTCGCTTAACCACACGGCGCCTGGGCATGACTCAGTTCATGTATAGGGCTGGCCCCAAGCACCTGGCATGTGCGGGCCGCTTGGGGTTCACCTTCACAGCACTGCCTGGGAGTTAAGGAATTGTCCTTCCCAGCCCAGGCGCTGGACAGCTAAACCCACCTCCGGAATGTCTCTTCTCTATCCCACGCAGGTCCGTGAAGAACAGACACAGAACTTAGCTCGCAGCCCGGGTGGCCAGCCCTGGTCCCTGGTGTGGTGGTAGGTGCTGACCCGCTCTAAAAAAATATCTCTCATTTGCACAACTGTCTACCCAGCAAAAATCCTGGTTCCCTTTTTTTACTTTTCTGCACCTCCCTTATCAGTTTGGTTCCTTTAAATTAAACATGCTTTTTAGACCACAGCTCCCCACCGCACCCTCCCAAACCCAGAGGTCCATTTGAAGTTGGGCTGATAATTCCCAAAGACGTTTAATCACATTTCTCAGGACTCTTATTTCCTCACTGCAAGTTCATTTCTTCCCAGGAGGGAAATGCTGGGGCTCTGTGTGGGCCGTATTTTTTGCCCACTTGGGCACTGTAAGCACTTCCTTAGCTGCTGAGAGGCTGGAAGGTGGGGGAAAGGCACCATTTCTGCTCGTGGGCCGCTGTTTCGCATCTAAATTAGCCATTGCAGAACAGGGCTCAGATATGGCCTTTGTAAGGTGTCTGAGTGTGGATGTGATCAGCAGTTTGACTGGCCTCTCTGCAGAAAAGGGTTCCTAGCCTAGTACCTGCATAAATACAGGGGTTTTTTTGCTAGGTTCAATGTTCATTAAAATAAATTTTAGGGAGCAGGTTCTGGCTCTAGTATCTGGCGAGTGAGTACTGAAGTGGACTGAAGTCCTGCAACCAAAAACCACATCAGGTAGGCCCTGAATGCTAGAGTGTGTGTGTGTGTGTGTGTGTGTGTGTGTGTGTGTGTGTCTATGATATTAAAAACAGAAAAAGAAATTAGTGCTCATTCATAAAGAGAAACTGTCTTTCATAATTTAGTAAGATGGGAAAAAGAAACTTGATTCTATTGCTTATAAGAATAAACATGGGCCAGGAGATATAGCACAGCGGCGTTTGCCTTGCAAGCAGCCGATCCAGGACCAAAGGTGGTTGGTTCGAATCCCGGTGTCCCATATGGTCCCCTGTGCCTGTCAGGAGCTATTTCTGAGCAGACAGCCAGGAGTAACCCCTGAGCACTGCCGGGTGTGGCCCAAAAACCAAAAACCAAAAAAAAAAAAAAAAAAAAAAAAAGAATAAACATGTACTAGGTATCCCTTTAAAAAAAAAAGTCACGCCATAGTACAACAAGGAGGGCACTTGACTTGCATGCTGCCAACCCAGATTCAATCCTGCTTATCCCATGTGGTCCCCTGAGCACCACCAGGAGTGATTCCTGAGTGCAGAGCCAAGAGTAAGCCCTGAGCATCATAGAATATGACCCCAAAAAAGCAAAACTCAATAAATAACAGAACAAGGGTGAAGGCCCTTGCCTTGCATCCCTGCTAGCTGCCACTCAAATCCCCAACACCACATACAATCACCCCAAAATATCACCAGGGGGCCATCCTGAGCAGAGAGGCACAAGCAGACCCCAAGCAATATATGCCCATTTCTCAGCCAAACTATGACATACAACACGTGGTAGGGTATAAAATTAAACCCCAGAGTTGTGAGATCATTCCACACACTACATCTCTACCCCAAGGCAGATGTGTCTGAAGAAGCAGGGAAGCTGAGAAGAATCAATAAACCAAGCCAGTCAGGAAAGAGTCAGTCTGCATTTCACCTGGTGTTCCTTTCTGGTGTTCCTTTCTGCCTAACCCAAAAGCCAGTATTTTTTTATATTTTATATTACTTATTAAACTTATATTTATTTATTAAAGTCAGTGCAAAATTCAATCAGGCGGGGCAAAGTGGAGTAAGATCCTGATGGGCTTTCACATATCGAAAGAAGCGGTTTACAAGAAAGAGGAAGATGGGGGACCACCTTTGTTTTAGGCTAATAGCTGGGTGTCATTCTACAGAGGGGCCTCACTATCTCTGTCCACATCAATATGCAGCCAAACAAATGTTCCTGAAAATAGCAGTTTTATAGTCTATTCTAGAGTTCCTCTCCCCCCCCCAAAAAAGGAGAAAAATTTATGCTTGTAATGTGCTAACAGTGATGACCCATTTCACCAATAAAAACTTTGCAACCCAATCATCAAATCAACAAAGTCAGTTAAAAACATTTACAGCAAAGTCAGTTAAAAACCTATTTCCTGGGCCCGGAGAGATAGCACAGCGGTGTTTGCCTTGCAAGCAGCTGATCCAGGACCAAAGGTGGTTGGTTCGAATCCCGGTGTCCCATATGGTCCCCCGTGCCTGCCAGGAGCTATTTCTGAGCAGACAGCCAGGAGTATCCCCTGAGCACTGCCGGGTGTGACCCCAAAAAAACAAAAAAACAAACAAACAAACAAAAAAATAACCCTATTTCCTGGGGCCGGAGAGATTGCACAGCAGTAGGGCATTTGTCTTGCATGCAGCCAACCGAGGAAAGACAGTGGTTCAAATTCTGGTATCTTATATGGTCTCCCCAGCCTGCCCAGAACGATTCCTGAGTGCATAGCCAGGAGTAACCCCTGAGTACCACTGGGTGTGCCCGCCCCCCCCAAAAAAAACCCTACTTCTTGCTGGCAGGGACTTTTGGATGTGTATGGGGTTGTGTTTTCCCTACAGCTGACACTTATGGACCTGGTCACCCCCACTTCTACTTCCAAAGCAGTGTCTTTGGGGTGCCTGTCTTTCTTCATGTGGATTTAGCCACATCCACGGCTACATGACATCCCTAGGCTCTTCTCTGGCAGTATATAAATACAAAGAAAAAAATAAACGTGCCCTTTTTTTTTTAACGACCCTTTCCTCAGACCCAGAAGGACAGATGTGTATTACATGTATAGAATGGAGTCAAAAAGCAGGCATGGCATTGTGGAGCAGAAACATGCTGAGATTCTAATATCCATTTATCAAAACTGCCAGCAAGAGGTGCTTGCCACCAAAATTAAGTTACTACTTGAGCAGGACTTTAGATGCTAAGACTGGCAGAAAGAAAACAGAAAAAAGCTCACAGAAAACTGCAAATAAATGTGGCATAAATGGTGGCATTGGAACTAATACTCAAATGTAGGAGGGAAGGCTGAGGGGCAAAAGAGGATGTCCAGGAGGAGAAAAAGGTGAATGAGAGTCCAGCAGACAGAACTCTTGCCTTGCATGCAGCCAACCCAAATTGGATCCCCAACATCCCAAAGGGTCTCCCAAGCACTACAGGGAGTGATCCTTGAGTGTAGAGTCAGGAATAAATTCCAAGTACTATTGGGTTTGGTCCCAAATCAAACCACCTCAAAAATTAGTGTGCAGTGCAGATATCTGTCTTCAAAGGCATAAGTCACAGATGCAGATAAAGGCAAGTTCTAAATATATAGAAGGGGGTCAGAAGGCATGTCTTGGGTCATACCCAGCTTTCTCAGGGCTCTCTCTTAGCTCTGTGCTCAGGGGTCACTCCTGGCAGTGCTTAGGGGACCAAGAAAGGAACTAGGGTGCATGCAAAGCAAAGCAAACCATGCCTGTTAACCCCTGCACTTACGTTTTTAAAAAGACAATAAGTAAAATAGCTCGTGTGATTTTTTTGGTGGGGAGAGAGGAGAGAAGCACCATAAAAATATAATAAATATATATTAAAAATAAAATATGCAATATCAAAAAATAAAAAATAATATAATAATAAAAATAAAATAAAGGGACAGACTGAGCTCAAATGAATGTCACAAGGGGTCAAGCCAGACAATTCCCCCTTCCATCACCCACTTTCTCTCCACACAGCCACCCTCCAGCACCAGCCAGATACAATTCTGACCCTATCTCTGGTTTTCACCATCTCTACTTCTGCTCATGGAAGATTCAATTCAGGACCCCAGCAAAGGGTCCATCGTGAAGAGGGGAGAGTGAGGCCAAACTCAAACAGGGATGGGCACTTCAGAGCCAGAATCGCCTTTCAGAATTCAGCAACGAACACAATCCTGCTTATGCCCATAATTCTCATCTAGGAATTCACAGCGCAGCTAATATTGTAAGCAGCCGTGTCAGGCAGAGAAACTCTTTGGACAAGCCTGCCAGCTTGGTTGCATCATTTCGGAGGCATAGAAACAAGCTCTATAGGACAACAAGGTCTCCCTCCTATGTGTGTCCATGGAGCTGTACTGGCCACCAGCAGCCTAAAGTTGTAACTTAATTCACACAAAGAAAACACAATACAGGCCTTGCTCGTTCTCAGGGCTGAAAGAGTTCTGCATAGGAGCTCACGAAACACAGGCTCATCTTTAGATGAATTTCAACCTCTGTGTTCAAATTCATTTGGATGGAGAGATGACGTAGGGATTAAGGCACTTGTTTTGCAGCCACTGACCCTGGTTCAGTCCCTCCTACGTCTATGGTCCCCTGAGCACCGCCACAAGTAACCCCTGGACGTAAGTCTGTTTGCTCTGTTTGGCCCAAACATATTAACATTTAGTTTAAAATCGATATTAGGGACCGGAGTGATAGCACAGCAGTAGGGCATTTCTTGCATGCAGCTTACCCAGGGCGGACCCGGGTTCTATCCCCAGCATCCCTCTGAGTCTGTCCGGAGTGATTTCTGAGTACAGAGCCAATAATAATCCCTGAGCACTGCCTGGTGTGGCCCAAAAGTCAAAAATAAATAAATGAAAATAAAATCAGTATTAAACTCAAAACCCAATAAAATTTTTTTTATCTCAGTGAGTCATGATCTTTTACATAACTTAATACAAGGTTAAATGGGGGGACCTATTTATGAATCATGGAAGGGATAGCCGGCTCTTTCTTGTTTTGTTCTGTATCAAGCAGTGCTCAGGTGGTCTTGGGGGGGGGGAGGGTGGTGCCTCCCAGTGATGCTTGGCCAACAGTGGCTCAATGGTTGGGTCCAAGGATGTGGGACTGCTTGGGCCCTTGGTACTGCGGACACCAAGCAATGCTTCAGATCCTTTTGTCCTGGGGATCAAAGCAGGAGCCCCAAGTGTGCAGGCTGTTGCATACTGGGCAGTGCTTAGGAGATCCTATGGGATGGCAAGAACCAAACCCAGGTTGGCTATGTAGACTGCAAACACCCAAATGGCTGTGCTATTAGCGCTCTGATTCCAAAAGGAATTGGCCAAGTTGTATTTCACAAGGCCGGGATTGCCAGAATGGGACTGTGAGCCCAAACCAGACCCTTTGGGACTCTCTGAAGGCATAGGGTCTGTCTGGAAAAGACTGAGAATCACACTTCACTTTGAGCTCAACCCTCTGGGATCTTTCCATCAGCACCTCCCTGCTCTCTCTCCAAGGGTGTCTGACATATGGGGGAAGAAGTGGGACAGACTTGGACATCTACAGATACTTTCCCCACAAAGCAAAACCAAGAGAGCATGAATGTGCTAACAGCCTTCCCATTTGGAGGCTTAAATTTCTTGCATTAAAAAAATTGCGATTGGGAACTGGAGCGATAGCACAGTGGTAGGGTATTTGCCTTGCATGCAGTCAACCTAGGATGGACTGAGATTTGATTCCCAGCATCCCATGTGATTCCCTGAGCCTGCCAGGAGCATTTTCTGAGTGCAGAGCCAAGAGTACCCCCTAAGCACCGCCTGGTGTGACCCTCCCCCAAATTATGATTTCTGAATGTTCTGAAATGTCCTAGAGTGTTTTGTGGTAGTGGTTAAAGTTAATGGGGGTGGCCAAAACCTGGAAGTACTAAGGAACACAGGCCCTCTGGCAGAGATGAATGAGAAGGGGGTACATGTAGTACATGCCAGGGCTCAATCCCAGGGCCTCTCACATACTGGATGCATTTTGGTCTAGTGCACTGAACACATAGAACAGATTGACAACACGGGATTGTCCTTCACACTGTCCCCTTCCAAACTCCCTCCAGCCCCACTGGATCTGACAGGACAGAAGGGAAAGCACCGGCCTTGCATACAGCACCCATTCAATCCCCATCATCACCTACAATTGCTTGAGCACGCGCGCGCGCACACACACACACACACACACACACACACACACACACTTTTTGTTACTGTTGTTTTGGTTTCATTTTGGGGCCACATGGGGTGATGCTCAAGGGTCACTCCTGGCTCTGCACTCAAAAATCACTCATGGCAAGCTCAAGGGACCATAATGGGATGCCAGTGATCGAATCTGGGTGGGTTGCATACAATGCAAACTCCCTACCCACTGTGCTATTCCTCTGGCCCCCAAAAGACAGTTATTAATGAGACTAAACCAGGTTCTGGTCCTCCACACTCAGCATTCTTCGTCCTTGGCAGTCTCTACAGAGAATTTGCCCACCCCTGTCCAATGCTCCATTGGGACAAACTCCTCCCATCAGCATTGGGCTGTCACTAGCTACCAAAAACAAACTTAGTTTTCCATTTGGATGGTCCATTACCGTGGTGCTTGTCGTGTAAGGTACATAGAAAGCAAAGCCCACACACACTCTGGACTGTCTTTAAACTTCCGTGTGGTAGAATGGGCAGAATCCAAGGTGGGTGGAGAGAGAAAACCAACGGCCGTGGTTGAGGGAGAGATATCACAGATGCAGGAACAACAAAACGTGGGCAGATAAAAGGCAGCTGGGCAGGCGCTGGAGGCTTCCCAGGAGCAACGCTCACTCAGCAGGCTGCAGCACTTGGGTTTGTATGGCTCAGGCCCGACCCACGCCCCTTCCAGAACATTCCTCCAAGCATGATGTGCACAGTAAGCACTCTGACTTAGTTCTTTTAATATGAATCATTTTTTCGGGACTTGGCTCAAAGTGCTGCCGAGTTCCTAAGACACCGGTCTTTGATCTTTGTGGCTTTGCATGTATGTTCTTAAAATTTCTGGAATGCACCCAGGGAGACAAAGCATTTGACAGAAAACACTATAAATATCCAAATAAATAAATGCATACAAACATCTGGAACCCTGATTAAGCACCAAAGTTGTTGGGAGTTTTGTTTTTTCGTTGTTGTATGTTTTTATTATTATTACTTAAGGGGGGGGAGGAAAAGGGAAGCGGAGAGTAACTCACCAAACTGCGTTTTTTTTGTTTTGTTTTTTCATTTTTATGGGGGGAGGAGGAAATGTCCTATTCTTGCCCTTATGCTAAACCTCCTCTGACAACTTTGCGAACGGTTTTGAAGGCTCGAGTCTTCCAAGCCACATGCAAAGCAGAGCTGCCTGCCAGCAATGAGGCCAGTTCTCGGCTCTCTCTGAAGGGCGACTTGGCTACATGCAGTTGGCTTTTGAAAATCGCCAGCGGTAGATGAGTATCTGCGAAATATTAGTCATTATTTGTAACTACGAAAATAACTCCAGGCAACATCTTCATCTGGGCTGGAGTTTCCAAAGTGTGTGTGTGTGTGTGTGTGTGTGTGTGTGTGTGTGTGTGTGTGTGTGTGTGTACACATTCAAGTGTATCATAGTAAAGAACAGCTTATGCACCCGCAGGAGACCCATGAATAGTATCAGGGAGAGGAGGGTGGGAAGCCAGAATTGGCTGCAGTTAATGCCTGATACAGTCATGTAAATTGAGAGGGAACAAAGAATCAGAGAGCCCCCAAAAGGGCTGGGGCTGCCCCAGGAGAGGGAGTTCAGGAGGGCTTAGACTCTTAGAGTATGAGAACTTTTCCCAAAGACAAATCTGCCTGGTGCCTCAAGACGGAATTAAAAAGCCTCTGCCAGGCCGGAGAGCAAGGACAAGGGATCAGATGTCTGGGACTTTCATGTCATTCCTGGTTCAATCCTCAGCACTGCTTACAGACCCCCTAAGCACCACCAGGGGTCGCTCTTGAGCACAGAGCCAGGTCTTGTGCCTTCATCTCTCTACTATCTCTTTGGCCCTCATACAAGATTGAAGACACATCCGTTTTAATTGAATTTTTAAGTAGCAGATAATATTAATAATTATGATTTTTTAATATCCCCTCTGCCTCCCTTGATCATTTCTAGAAACACTTTCTCTAGAAAACCACCAAACTTCAAGTTTCTGTGGTACAGCCATGGAGGAATGTGAGGTGTAATTGTCTATTGGGTCTTAGAAGAAAAGACCAGCCTGTAGTTTGATTCTGGATTTCTTCATCTTACGGTTAGCCACAGGTGGAGTTACTCATGACTGCTTAAAACATAGCTCGTGTTAAGATTTTGCAATTTGATCGTTTTAGGAGGCTGCGTGGGAGATTTGGCAGAATTACTGTGTCAGAGATGGTCAAGTCCTTGGAAAGCGCTATCTGCTAACAGATTGAATTCTAGGAGTCATGCTAGATTAACTGAGTGTCCAGCTGGCTGGCTACCACCATCTCCAAATAATCTGAGTATATGAGAGAGGAAGTTGCTACTTAAACACACAGCATGGCCAAGAGCACAGCCAGCAGAGGAGTCATAAGGCTTTAAGCAATATAATGGCCTTCATGTTTCTAAGGAATAAGCTGTCCTGTGATCCAGTGACAGACACCTGGCGATATTGTCCATTAGCCACTAAAGCCATTCAATCACCAATGTCAGAACTTGAGATGCTGATTGATATAAGCACCAGGCTAGTGAGTTAACTTGCATTTGGTCTTATCTGATACATAGAATGCACATGCTTAACACCTTGGCAAAGCAGAACTAGTACAAATCAGGAAAATGCCAACATTTACAGTCTCAGTTGCACTGGGCTTTCTGACTCAGAAGGCTTCAGAGCCTCCTAGGCAAGGGTTAAAGCACAATTGTACCAGTATGTGCTTCCCTGATTGTTCTGAGGGCATCCCCAGACACAGAGAAACCCCTCGCAGCTTTCTGTGCTGACCTCCTGCCCTAAGCACCTTGACCTGCCTGCCTAAGCACCATCAAGAATAATTCCAGAGCACTGACAGAACCTTGAGCACCAACCTAAAAATAGCATTCACTATCACAATTAAAAGGGGCGAGGAGGTAGAGAAACAGGGCAGTTTTTTGGATGTGCTGGCCTGCACTTAGCTGATTCCCAGCCCTATCTGAGCTGGGCTTCTGGGTCCTTAAGCAAAGTCAGGAGACCGATACCTTAGCAGAGCAAGGTAAGCCAGGCCCTTGCTCCATAAACAAACAAACAAACAAACAAGCAAGCAAACATGGTTTAAGCCCATGTCAAGAATGGCACATGACAAGGATCAAAGAGATAGCACAGTGAGTAGGGCATTTCCCTTAAATGTGGCTGATCCTGGTTGGATTCATGGCACCCCACAGGGTCCCCAGAGTCCCACCAGGTGTGATCCTAAGCATAGAGCCAGGAGTAAGCCCTGAGCATCTGAGCTAGGTGTGCCCCACCAAAAAAATTAAATAAATATTGTCCCTACTGGCCTACCACACAGTACAGAGACTCAGACAAGAGTTTTCTTTTTTTGTTGTTTTTTGTTTTGGTTTTTGGTTTTTGGGTCACATCCAGGCTAGCGCTCAGAAGTTACTCCTGGCTCTATGCTCAGAAATCATTCCTGGCAGGCTCAGGGGACCATATGAAATGCTGGGATTCGAACCACCAACCTTTTGCATGCAAGGCAAATGCCTTACCTCCATGCTATCTCTCCGGCCCCGACAAGAGTTTTCTATTCTAAACATTGAACTTGCTTTAAGCCTAGGCCAGGCTTGTTCACAGCACAAGCAGAAATGATGCCTTTGTATAGTGGTAACCCATGATGCACAGAATTTCATCATCCTACACCTTCAATACCCTGCACCCATGGGACATGGGTCTCAAGGGGCAGCCAGGATAAGGTGCTGCTGACCACCTCTTAAGACATATGGCCCTTGGGTGAGGCTGAGGAGGGCAGTGTCCCAGCCCTTGGAACCTTCCTTTTTATACAATAAATGGCTGCCCACTATCTCAGTCTCCCCTAAACCCCCAAAGAATCATGTTCAACTGCACAACCCTACTGGAAAATGCTTTTAAAAAAATTCATATTGGGCCCGGAGAGATAGCACAGCGTTGTTTGCCTTGCAAGCAGCCGATCCCAGGACCTCCTAAGGCGGATCTGGTTCAAATCCCAGTGTCCACATATGGTCCTCCTGTGCCTGCCAGGAGCTATTTCTGAGCAGACAGCCAGGAGTAACCCCTGAGCACCGCCAGGTGTGGCCCTAAAACCAAAAAAAAAAAAAAAAAAAAAAGTCATATTAATACTGGAGAACCAGTATGGGGGGAAAGGTGAAGGGAAAGGAGGAGGCATTTTCATTCTATAATTTCTCTGACTCAAATTCATGTGACAAGGTCCGTGTGACCATACAGCTCCATATTGTCCATAGCTTGTACTTCCTAGCACCTAGTCAATGAATGAAACCATACAAGTTATGGCTAGAGATATAGTACAGCAGGGAGGGTGTTTGCCTTGTGAGGCAGCAACCTGGGTTGGATCCCTGGCATTCCAGAGGGTCCTCTGAGCACCGCCAGAAGTGGCCATTCCTGAGTGCAGAGCCAAGAGTAAATTCCTGGCCTTCAAACCAAAATCAATCCAGAAAATCACACCAAATTTTCTGATGTTTGAGAAATTCCCCTTCTGTGTGAGGAAAAAAATCTTTCTTTTGATAAATAAGTGTTGCATAAAAAAATATTCCTGATGATGGACATGATCTACATTCATTTCATAGGAAATACCATGCTGAAAACATAATCTAACCTTCACCTGAGGAGTGACGATGTTATGAATATAAAGAAGATGGTGCTTCAAAGGAACGAGTGAGCCCACGGTCGAAAAGGCCCACGGAGAAGGCAAAGCAGATCTGGCGACCTCATGCAAAATTCGCAGCACACAAAGGCATATGGAGATGTTTAATAAACGTGGTGTTGTGATCTGTATGCTGATTAGTGATTTGGGGCATCTGCTTCTCCTAATTTTCAATTACAGGCCTCATATCTCTATGCACCCAATCACCCCCCAAAATGAGCAAACAACTAAAAAAAAAATAAAAAGATGGGGACACTAAAGAGGACTGGGCCAGAGGAGGGCAGAGGCGGAATACCCAGATCCGGAGGCAGAAAGGATTGTACCACAATTCTTGCTGCTTTGCTGCTATTCAAGATAAAGTGAGGGGCAAGAGCACAAAGTGTTGGCCAAGAATCCAACCCAGGCTCGGTCCCCAGCACCCCCTTATTGTCCTCCAGCACTCCCAAGAGTGATCCCTGAGCACAGAGCCAGGAATAAGCCCTGAGCACTGCTGGATGTGATCTCAAAATCAAATCCCCACCTATAGAGAGAGAGAGAAAGAAGCACATGGGAGTGACAGGATTTTTGCTAAGATGTCAACTGAATTTACGATGTTGACTATAAAAGGGACAAGACAGAAACACACCAAACTTCTCATCCCTCTGGGGTTGATGTTTAGTTTGACAGGGGACTCGACACTGCCAGGGGGGAGCTGGTCACGTGATAAGCCATATCATTCTTGCAGATGAATCATTTGGGTTTTTTTTTTTAATCAAATAATTTCCACTACAAAATGGTAGGCTTGTTGGATTTCAGAGAGATAGGACCTTTGCAAATATGATTTTTTTTTTTTTGGTTTTTGGGCCACACCCAGCATTGCTCAGGGGTTACTCCTGGCTGTCTGCTCAGAAATAGCTCCTTGCAAGCACGGGGGACCATATGGGACACCGGGATTCGAACCAACCACCTTTGGTCCTGGATCGGCTGCTTGCAAGGCAAACGCCGCTGTGCTATCTCTCCGGGCCCTACAAATATGATTTGAGGTTAAATTCTTAGACTCAGAACTAGTTGGAAGCTCCTAGCCTAAGGTTGACCAGCACAAGAAGGCAGAGAGCGGCTGAATTTCCCCATCGAGCTTCAGGCTCTGACTGCCCAGCCAAAAATGTCTGGCATTTAAATGGTTCGTTTATTAACACTACTAGTTGAGTCCTAATACCTAGGAAAGCTGTATCTGAGTTCGAAATTCTTGCAGCTGCTGTCCAAATATAATCTGCAGTTTCAACGAACACACCCCCAAATCACATTCTCTTTCCTAGCTACTTTAAGCATATTTTGTGCAAGACGAGGGTTTAAACTATCAGGATGTCCATCTGCGAGAAGCGTAGAAGGACTGCCTGGAATTAACTGGCGTGAACAACGCACTGAAGGTCTCGGAAGAAGAAGAAAAAAGCATCCCATGAATAAAATTTGGAGACACCACAATCTAAAACTGCCTGAGGTCGACTTTCACTTTCGCTTGTGAAATGTCATTTTCCATGCTTTTTGGAATAACGGTGAATGCAGGGAAGAGCAACGTTTTGACCAGTTATGGCATTTAAACTAACAATAACAATGATAACAATAATAAATAAATAAGTAAATAAAGTTCCTCCTCTCCAAAGTGTCTGTCTGCATCCTGGAATAATTTCAAAGTTGCACTGACATAGAACTTGTTTCATAAAATTTCAAACTGTCTTTCCTTAATAACAACAATAGACTTCTGTAATAAACTTCAGCCGTATCACTTTCAAACAAAAAGTGAACCAGATGTTTGTGCTTCTATGCAAAACAGAAAAAGAAAAAAAACCCGGAGTACTCATTGTTGAACCAAATTAAATTAAAATGAACCCTGGGAGGAAGCTAAGCCCCGTGGAAAACAGAAACAAAAACAAAACAAGCCAACAATCATGAAAACACACTGTCGGCTCTGTTCTGCGGCGTGTTGCTCTTGGTCATCTAGCTGCTTTCCCTTTTCCCCCCTCCCCTCATCTGGGAATATCCCCCCTACCGTTCCCCATCCACACTTGCCCCCATTGTCTCACCAAAAGGAGCTACATGCAGAG